>NW_027278617.1:0-158089 GCF_030028105.1 Mobula birostris
AAGGCATGGTACAAGTTCTAATCAACACAGAATCATGTGGAAAGGTAATTTAAGGTGTTTCCATTAGGTTTGCACTCAGCACTTTGGTGGAAAATTGAAATGTACACTATTTGTAAAGTCAAAGCATTGCATGCACTGAGAAAAGAACTTTTTTCTCTTGATGAACAGAGGCATGAAACAAATTATAGACAACTCAGAATCATTAGGAAAGATTATTTAAGATGTTTCCATTAGGTTTGCACTCAGTACTTTGGTGTAAGATTGATATGTATACTTTTGGTAATGTCAAAGCATTGTATGCACTGAGAAAACAACTTTTTTGTCTTGCTGAGCAAAGGCATAGTACAAGTTCTAATCAACTCAGAATCATGTGGAAAGGGAATTTAAGATGTTGCCATCAGGTTTGCACTCAGTACTTTGGTGGAAAATTGAAATGTATACTATTGGTAATGTCAAAGCCTTGTATGCTCTGAGAAAACAACTTTTTTATCTTGCTGGGCAAAGGCATGGTACAAGTTCTAATCAACACAGAATCATGTGGAAAGGTAATTTAAGGTGTTTCCATTAGGTTTGCACTCAGCACTTTGGTGGAAAATTGAAATGTACACTATTTGTAAAGTCAAAGCATTGCATGCACTGAGAAAAGAACTTTTTTCTCTTGATGAACAGAGGCATGAAACAAATTATAGACAACTCAGAATCATTAGGAAAGATTATTTAAGATGTTTCCATTAGGTTTGCACTCAGTACTTTGGTGTAAGATTGATATGTATACTTTTGGTAATGTCAAAGCATTGTATGCACTGAGAAAACAACTTTTTTGTCTTGCTGAGCAAAGGCATAGTACAAGTTCTAATCAACTCAGAATCATGTGGAAAGGGAATTTAAGATGTTGCCATCAGGTTTGCACTCAGTACTTTGGTGGAAAATTGAAATGTATACTATTGGTAATGTCAAAGCATTGTATGCTCTGAGAAAACAACTTTTTTATCTTGCTGGGCAAAGGCATGGTACAAGTTCTAATCAACACAGAATCATGTGGAAAGATTATTTAAGATGTTTCCATTAGGTTTGCACTCAGTACTTTGGTGTAAAATTGAAATGTATGCTATTGGTAAAGTCAAAGCATTGTATGCACTGAGAAAACAACTTTTTTGTCTTGCTGAACAAAGGTATGGTACAAGTTCTAATCAACACAGAATCATGTGGAAAGGTAATTTAAGGTGTTTCCATTAGGTTTGCAAACAGCACTTTGGTGGAAAATTGAAATGTATACCATTGGTAAAGTCAAAGCATTGTATGCTCTGAGAAAACAACTTTTTTATCTCGCTGGACAAAGGCATGGCACAAGTTCTAATCAACACAGAATCATGTGGAAAGGTAATTTAAGGTGTTTCCATTAGGTTTGCACTCAGCACTTTGGTGGAAAATTGAAATGTACACTGTTTGTAAAATCAAAACAGTGTATGCACTGAGAAAAGAACTTTTTTGTCTTTATGAACAGAGGCATGAAACAAAGTATAGACAACTCAGAATCATGAGGAAAGATTATTTAAGATGTTTCCATTAGGTTTGTACTCAGTACTTTGGTGTAAAATTGAAATGTATACCATTGGTAAAGTCAAAGCATTGTATGCACTGAGAAAACAACTTTTTTGTCTTACTGAGCAAAGCCATGGTACAACTGCTAATGAACACAGAATCATGTGGAAAGATTATTTAAGATGTTTCCATTAGGTTTCCAGTCTGTACATTTGTGTAAATGATTACTATTGGCACTGTGAAAGGATTGTATGCATTGAGAAAAGAACTTTTTTGTCCTGATGAGCAGAGGCATGAAATGTCTTTTAAGCAACTCAGAATAATGTGGAAAGTTAATTTAAGATATTTCCATTAGGGATCCACTCTGTACTTTTGTGTAAATTAAAATGTATACTATTGGTAATGTCAAAGCATTCTATGCACTGAGAAAACAACTTTTTTGTCTTGCTGAGCAAAGGCATGGTACAAGTTCTAATCAACTCAGAATCATGTGGAAAGGTAAATTAAGGTGTTTCCATTAGGTTTGGAGTCAGTACTTTGGTGGAAAATTAAAATGAATACCATTGGTAAAGTCAAAGCTTTGTATGCACTGAGAAAACAACTTTTTTGTCTTACTGAGCAAAGCCATGGTACAACTGCTAATGAACACAGAATCATGTGGAAAGGTAATTTAAGGTGTTTCCATTAGGTTTGCACTCAGCACTTTGGTGGAAAATTGAAATGTACACTGTTTGTAAAGTCAAAACAGTGTATGCACTGAGATAAGATCTTTTTTGTCTTTATGAACAGAGGCATGAAACAAATTATAGACAACTCAGAATCATGAGGAAAGATTATTTAAGATGTTTCCATTAGGTTTGCACTCAGTACTTTGGTGTAAGATTGATATGTATTCTATTGGTAATGTCAAAGCATTGTATGCACTGAGAAAACAACTTTTTTGTCTTGCTGAGCAAAGGCATAGTACAAGTTTTAATCAACTCAGAATCACGTGGAAAGGTAATTTAAGATATTGCCATCAGGTTTGCACTCAGTACTTTGGTGGAAAATTGAAATGTATACTATTGGTAATGTCAAAGCCTTGTATGCTCTGAGAAAACAACTTTTTTATCTTGCTGGGCAAAGGCATGGTACAAGTTCTAATCAACACAGAATCATGTGGAAAGGTAATTTAAGGTGTTTCCATTAGGTTTGCACTCAGCACTTTGGTGGAAAATTGAAATGTACACTATTTGTAAAGTCAAAGCATTGCATGCACTGAGAAAAGAACTTTTTTCTCTTGATGAACAGAGGCATGAAACAAATTATAGACAACTCAGAATCATTAGGAAAGATTATTTAAGATGTTTCCATTAGGTTTGCACTCAGTACTTTGGTGTAAGATTGATATGTATACTTTTGGTAATGTCAAAGCATTGTATGCACTGAGAAAACAACTTTTTTGTCTTGCTGAGCAAAGGCATAGTACAAGTTCTAATCAACTCAGAATCATGTGGAAAGGGAATTTAAGATGTTGCCATCAGGTTTGCACTCAGTACTTTGGTGGAAAATTGAAATGTATACTATTGGTAATGTCAAAGCCTTGTATGCTCTGAGAAAACAACTTTTTTATCTTGCTGGGCAAAGGCATGGTACAAGTTCTAATCAACACAGAATCATGTGGAAAGGTAATTTAAGGTGTTTCCATTAGGTTTGCACTCAGCACTTTGGTGGAAAATTGAAATGTACACTATTTGTAAAGTCAAAGCATTGCATGCACTGAGAAAAGAACTTTTTTCTCTTGATGAACAGAGGCATGAAACAAATTATAGACAACTCAGAATCATTAGGAAAGATTATTTAAGATGTTTCCATTAGGTTTGCACTCAGTACTTTGGTGTAAGATTGATATGTATACTTTTGGTAATGTCAAAGCATTGTATGCACTGAGAAAACAACTTTTTTGTCTTGCTGAGCAAAGGCATAGTACAAGTTCTAATCAACTCAGAATCATGTGGAAAGGGAATTTAAGATGTTGCCATCAGGTTTGCACTCAGTACTTTGGTGGAAAATTGAAATGTATACTATTGGTAATGTCAAAGCATTGTATGCTCTGAGAAAACAACTTTTTTATCTTGCTGGGCAAAGGCATGGTACAAGTTCTAATCAACACAGAATCATGTGGAAAGATTATTTAAGATGTTTCCATTAGGTTTGCACTCAGTACTTTGGTGTAAAATTGAAATGTATGCTATTGGTAAAGTCAAAGCATTGTATGCACTGAGAAAACAACTTTTTTGTCTTGCTGAACAAAGGTATGGTACAAGTTCTAATCAACACAGAATCATGTGGAAAGGTAATTTAAGGTGTTTCCATTAGGTTTGCAAACAGCACTTTGGTGGAAAATTGAAATGTATACCATTGGTAAAGTCAAAGCATTGTATGCTCTGAGAAAACAACTTTTTTATCTCGCTGGACAAAGGCATGGCACAAGTTCTAATCAACACAGAATCATGTGGAAAGGTAATTTAAGGTGTTTCCATTAGGTTTGCACTCAGCACTTTGGTGGAAAATTGAAATGTACACTGTTTGTAAAATCAAAACAGTGTATGCACTGAGAAAAGAACTTTTTTGTCTTTATGAACAGAGGCATGAAACAAAGTATAGACAACTCAGAATCATGAGGAAAGATTATTTAAGATGTTTCCATTAGGTTTGTACTCAGTACTTTGGTGTAAAATTGAAATGTATACCATTGGTAAAGTCAAAGCATTGTATGCACTGAGAAAACAACTTTTTTGTCTTACTGAGCAAAGCCATGGTACAACTGCTAATGAACACAGAATCATGTGGAAAGATTATTTAAGATGTTTCCATTAGGTTTCCAGTCTGTACATTTGTGTAAATGATTACTATTGGCACTGTGAAAGGATTGTATGCATTGAGAAAAGAACTTTTTTGTCCTGATGAGCAGAGGCATGAAATGTCTTTTAAGCAACTCAGAATAATGTGGAAAGTTAATTTAAGATATTTCCATTAGGGATCCACTCTGTACTTTTGTGTAAATTAAAATGTATACTATTGGTAATGTCAAAGCATTCTATGCACTGAGAAAACAACTTTTTTGTCTTGCTGAGCAAAGGCATGGTACAAGTTCTAATCAACTCAGAATCATGTGGAAAGGTAAATTAAGGTGTTTCCATTAGGTTTGGAGTCAGTACTTTGGTGGAAAATTAAAATGAATACCATTGGTAAAGTCAAAGCTTTGTATGCACTGAGAAAACAACTTTTTTGTCTTACTGAGCAAAGCCATGGTACAACTGCTAATGAACACAGAATCATGTGGAAAGGTAATTTAAGGTGTTTCCATTAGGTTTGCACTCAGCACTTTGGTGGAAAATTGAAATGTACACTGTTTGTAAAGTCAAAACAGTGTATGCACTGAGATAAGATCTTTTTTGTCTTTATGAACAGAGGCATGAAACAAATTATAGACAACTCAGAATCATGAGGAAAGATTATTTAAGATGTTTCCATTAGGTTTGCACTCAGTACTTTGGTGTAAGATTGATATGTATTCTATTGGTAATGTCAAAGCATTGTATGCACTGAGAAAACAACTTTTTTGTCTTGCTGAGCAAAGGCATAGTACAAGTTTTAATCAACTCAGAATCACGTGGAAAGGTAATTTAAGATATTGCCATCAGGTTTGCACTCAGTACTTTGGTGGAAAATTGAAATGTATACTATTGGTAATGTCAAAGCCTTGTATGCTCTGAGAAAACAACTTTTTTATCTTGCTGGGCAAAGGCATGGTACAAGTTCTAATCAACACAGAATCATGTGGAAAGGTAATTTAAGGTGTTTCCATTAGGTTTGCACTCAGCACTTTGGTGGAAAATTGAAATGTACACTATTTGTAAAGTCAAAGCATTGCATGCACTGAGAAAAGAACTTTTTTCTCTTGATGAACAGAGGCATGAAACAAATTATAGACAACTCAGAATCATTAGGAAAGATTATTTAAGATGTTTCCATTAGGTTTGCACTCAGTACTTTGGTGTAAGATTGATATGTATACTTTTGGTAATGTCAAAGCATTGTATGCACTGAGAAAACAACTTTTTTGTCTTGCTGAGCAAAGGCATAGTACAAGTTCTAATCAACTCAGAATCATGTGGAAAGGGAATTTAAGATGTTGCCATCAGGTTTGCACTCAGTACTTTGGTGGAAAATTGAAATGTATACTATTGGTAATGTCAAAGCCTTGTATGCTCTGAGAAAACAACTTTTTTATCTTGCTGGGCAAAGGCATGGTACAAGTTCTAATCAACACAGAATCATGTGGAAAGGTAATTTAAGGTGTTTCCATTAGGTTTGCACTCAGCACTTTGGTGGAAAATTGAAATGTACACTATTTGTAAAGTCAAAGCATTGCATGCACTGAGAAAAGAACTTTTTTCTCTTGATGAACAGAGGCATGAAACAAATTATAGACAACTCAGAATCATTAGGAAAGATTATTTAAGATGTTTCCATTAGGTTTGCACTCAGTACTTTGGTGTAAGATTGATATGTATACTTTTGGTAATGTCAAAGCATTGTATGCACTGAGAAAACAACTTTTTTGTCTTGCTGAGCAAAGGCATAGTACAAGTTCTAATCAACTCAGAATCATGTGGAAAGGGAATTTAAGATGTTGCCATCAGGTTTGCACTCAGTACTTTGGTGGAAAATTGAAATGTATACTATTGGTAATGTCAAAGCATTGTATGCTCTGAGAAAACAACTTTTTTATCTTGCTGGGCAAAGGCATGGTACAAGTTCTAATCAACACAGAATCATGTGGAAAGATTATTTAAGATGTTTCCATTAGGTTTGCACTCAGTACTTTGGTGTAAAATTGAAATGTATGCTATTGGTAAAGTCAAAGCATTGTATGCACTGAGAAAACAACTTTTTTGTCTTGCTGAACAAAGGTATGGTACAAGTTCTAATCAACACAGAATCATGTGGAAAGGTAATTTAAGGTGTTTCCATTAGGTTTGCAATCAGCACTTTGGTGGAACATTGAAATGTATACTGTTGATAATACCAAAGCATTGTATGCACTGAGAAAACAACTTTTTTGTCTTGCTGAACAAAGGTATGGTACAAGTTCTAATCAACACAGAATCATGTGGAAAGATTATTTAAGATGTTTCCATTAGGTTTCCAGTCTGTACATTTGTGTAAATGATTACTATTGGCACTGTCAAAGGATTGTATGCATTGAGAAAAGGACTTTTTTGTCCTGATGAGCAGAGGCATGAAATGTCTTTTAAGCAACTCAGAATAATGTGGAAAGTTAATTTAAGATATTTCCATTAGGGATCCACTCTGTACTTTTGTGTAAATTAAAATGTATACTATTGGTAATGTCAAAGCATTCTATGCACTGAGAAAACAACTTTTTTGTCTTGCTGGACAAAGGCATGGTACAAGTTCTAATCAACACAGAATCATGTGGAAAGGTAATTTAAGGTGTTTCCGTTAGGTTTGCACTCAGCACTTTGGTGGAAAATTGAAATGTACACTATTGGTAATATCAAAGAATTCTATGCACTGAGAAAAGAACTTTTTTGTCTTTATAAACAGAGGCATGAAACAAATTATAGACAACTCAGAATCATGAGGAAAGATTATTTAAGATGTTTCCATTAGGTTTGCACTCAGTACTTTGGTGTAAGATTGATATCTATTCTATTGGTAATGTCAAAGCATTGTATGCACTGAGAAAACAACTTTTTTATCTTGCTGAGCAAAGGGATAGTACAAGTTCTAATCAACTCAGAATCACGTGGAAAGGTAATTTAAGATATTGCCATCAGGTTTGCCCTCAGTACTTTGGTGGAAAATTGAAATGTATACTATTGGTAATGTCAAAGCCTTGTATGCTCTGAGAAAACAACTTTTTTATCTTGCTGGGCAAAGGCATGGTACGAGTTCTAATCAACACAGAATCATGTGGAAAGGTAATTTAAGGTGTTTCCATTAGGTTTGCACTCAGCACTTTGGTGGAAAATTGAAATGTACACTATATGTAAAGTCAAAGCATTGCATGCACTGAGCAAAAAACTTTTTTCTCTTGATGAACAGAGGCATGAAACAAATTATAGACAACTCAGAATCATGAGGAAAGATTATTTAAGATGTTTCCATTAGGTTTGCACTCAGTACTTTGGTGTAAAATTGAAATGTATACTATTGGTAAAGTCAAATCATTGTATGCACTGAGAAAACAACTCTTTTGTCTTACTGAGCAAAGCCATGGTACAACTGCTAATCAACACAGAATCATGTGGAAAGATTATTTAAGATGTTTCCATTAGGTTTCCAGTCTGTACATTTGTGTAAATGATTACTATTGGCACTGTCAAAGGATTGGATGCATTGAGAAAAGAACTTTTTTGTCCTGATGAGCAGAGGCATGAAACAAATTATAGACAACTCAGAATCATGAGGAAAGATTATTTAAGATGTTTCCATTAGGTTTGCACTCAGTACTTTAGTGTAAAATTGAAATGTATACTATTGGTAAAGTCAAAGATTTGTATGCACTGAGAAAACAACTTTTTTGTCTTACTGAGCAAAGCCATGGTTCAACTGCTAATCAACACAGAATCATGTGGAAAGATTATTTAAGATGTTTCCATTAGGTTTCCAGTCTGTACATTTGTGTAAATGATTACTATTGGCACTGTCAAAGGATTGTATGCATTGAGAAAAGGAATTGTTGTCCTGATCAGCAGAGGCATGAAATGTCTTTTAAGCAACTCAGAATAATGTGGAAAGTTAATTTAAGATATTTCCATTAGGGATCCACTCTGTACTTTTGTGTAAATTAAAATGTATACTATTGGTAATGTCAAAGCATTCTATGCACTGAGAAAACAACTTTTTTTTCTTGCTGAGCAAAGGCATGGTACAAGTTCTAATCAACTCAGAATCATGTGGAAAGGTAAATTAAGCTGTTTCCATTAGGTTTGGAATCAGTACTTTGGTGGAAGTTTAAAATGTATACTATTGGTAATGTAAATGCGTTGTATGCACTGAGGAAACAACTTTTTTGTCTTGCTGAACAAAGGTATGGTACAAGTTCTAATCAACACAGAATCATGTGGAAAGGTAATTTAAGGTGTTTCCATTAGGTTTGCAATCAGCACTTTGGTGGAAAATTAAAATGAATACCATTGGTAAAGTCAAAGCATTGTATGCACTGAGAAAACAACTTTTTTGTCTTGCTGAACAAAGGTATGGTACAAGTTCTAATCAACACAGAATCATGTGGAAAGGTAATTTAAGGTCTTTCCATTAGGTTTGCACTCAGCACTTTGGTGGAAAATTGAAATGTACACTGTTTGTAAAGTCAAAACAGTGTATGCACTGAGAAAAGAACTTTTTTGTCTTTATGAACAGAGGCATGAAACAAATTATAGACAACTCAGAATCATGAGGAAAGATTATTTAAGATGTTTCCATTAGGTTTGCACTCAGTCCTTTGGTGTAAGATTGATATGTATTCTATTGGTAATGTCAAAGCATTGTATGCACTGAGAAAACAACTTTTTTGTCTTGCTGAGCAAAGGCATGGTACAAGCTCTAATCAACTCAGAATCATGTGGAAAGGTAAATTAAGGTGTTTCCATCAGGTTTGGAGTCAGTACTTTGGTGGAAGTTTAAAATGTATACTATTGGTAATGTCAAAGCTTTGTATGCACTGAGGAAGCAACTTTTTTGTCTTGATGAACAGAGGCATGAAACAAATTATAGACAACTCAGAATCATGAGGAAAGATCATTTAAGATGTTTCCATTAGGTTTGCAGTCAGTACTTTATTGTAAAATTGAAATGTATACTATTGGTAAAGTCAAAGCATTGTACGCACTGAGGAAACAACTTTTTTGTCCTGCTGAGCAAAGGTATGTTACAAGTTCTAATCAACACAGAATCATGTGGAAAGGTAATTTAAGGTGTTTCCATTAGGTTTGCAATCAGCACTTTGGTGGAAAATTAAAATGTATACCATTGGTAAAGTCAAAGCATTGTATGCTCTGAGAAAACAACTTTTTTATCTCGCTGGACAAAGGCATGGCACAAGTTCTAATCAACACAGAATCATGTGGAAAGGTAATTTAAGGTGTTTCCATTAGGTTTGCACTCAGCACTTTGGTGGAAAATTGAAATGTACACTGTTTGTAAAATCAAAACAGTGTATGCACTGAGAAAAGAACTTTTTTGTCTTTATGAACAGAGGCATGAAACAAAGTATAGACAACTCAGAATCATGAGGAAAGATTATTTAAGATGTTTCCATTAGGTTTGTACTCAGTACTTTGGTGTAAAATTGAAATGTATACCATTGGTAAAGTCAAAGCATTGTATGCACTGAGAAAACAACTTTTTTGTCTTACTGAGCAAAGCCATGGTACAACTGCTAATGAACACAGAATCATGTGGAAAGATTATTTAAGATGTTTCCATTAGGTTTCCAGTCTGTACATTTGTGTAAATGATTACTATTGGCACTGTGAAAGGATTGTATGCATTGAGAAAAGAACTTTTTTGTCCTGATGAGCAGAGGCATGAAATGTCTTTTAAGCAACTCAGAATAATGTGGAAAGTTAATTTAAGATATTTCCATTAGGGATCCACTCTGTACTTTTGTGTAAATTAAAATGTATACTATTGGTAATGTCAAAGCATTCTATGCACTGAGAAAACAACTTTTTTGTCTTGCTGAGCAAAGGCATGGTACAAGTTCTAATCAACTCAGAATCATGTGGAAAGGTAAATTAAGGTGTTTCCATTAGGTTTGGAGTCAGTACTTTGGTGGAAAATTAAAATGAATACCATTGGTAAAGTCAAAGCTTTGTATGCACTGAGAAAACAACTTTTTTGTCTTACTGAGCAAAGCCATGGTACAACTGCTAATGAACACAGAATCATGTGGAAAGGAAATTTAAGGTGTTTCCATTAGGTTTGCACTCAGCACTTTGGTGGAAAATTGAAATGTACACTGTTTGTAAAGTCAAAACAGTGTATGCACTGAGATAAGATCTTTTTTGTCTTTATGAACAGAGGCATGAAACAAATTATAGACAACTCAGAATCATGAGGAAAGATTATTTAAGATGTTTCCATTAGGTTTGCACTCAGTACTTTGGTGTAAGATTGATATGTATTCTATTGGTAATTTCAAAGCATTGTATGCACTGAGAAAACAACTTTTTTGTCTTGCTGAGCAAAGGCATAGTACAAGTTTTAATCAACTCAGAATCACGTGGAAAGGTAATTTAAGATATTGCCATCAGGTTTGCACTCAGTACTTTGGTGGAAAATTGAAATGTATACTATTGGTAATGTCAAAGCCTTGTATGCTCTGAGAAAACAACTTTTTTATCTTGCTGGGCAAAGGCATGGTACAAGTTCTAATCAACACAGAATCATGTGGAAAGGTAATTTAAGGTGTTTCCATTAGGTTTGCACTCAGCACTTTGGTGGAAAATTGAAATGTACACTATTTGTAAAGTCAAAGCATTGCATGCACTGAGAAAAGAACTTTTTTCTCTTGATGAACAGAGGCATGAAACAAATTATAGACAACTCAGAATCATTAGGAAAGATTATTTAAGATGTTTCCATTAGGTTTGCACTCAGTACTTTGGTGTAAGATTGATATGTATACTTTTGGTAATGTCAAAGCATTGTATGCACTGAGAAAACAACTTTTTTGTCTTGCTGAGCAAAGGCATAGTACAAGTTCTAATCAACTCAGAATCATGTGGAAAGGGAATTTAAGATGTTGCCATCAGGTTTGCACTCAGTACTTTGGTGGAAAATTGAAATGTATACTATTGGTAATGTCAAAGCATTGTATGCTCTGAGAAAACAACTTTTTTATCTTGCTGGGCAAAGGCATGGTACAAGTTCTAATCAACACAGAATCATGTGGAAAGATTATTTAAGATGTTTCCATTAGGTTTGCACTCAGTACTTTGGTGTAAAATTGAAATGTATGCTATTGGTAAAGTCAAAGCATTGTATGCACTGAGAAAACAACTTTTTTGTCTTGCTGAACAAAGGTATGGTACAAGTTCTAATCAACACAGAATCATGTGGAAAGGTAATTTAAGGTGTTTCCATTAGGTTTGCAATCAGCACTTTGGTGGAACATTGAAATGTATACTATTGATAATACCAAAGCATTGTATGCTCTGAGAAAACAACTTTTTTGTTTTGCTGAGCAAAGGCATGGTACAAGTTCTAATCAACTCAGAATCATGTGGAAAGGTAATTTAAGGTGTTTCCATTAGGTTTGCACTCAGCACTTTGGTGGAAAATTGAAATGTACACTGTTTGTAAAGTCAAAACAGTGTATGCACTGAGAAAAGAACTTTTTTGTCTTTATGAACAGAGGCATGAAACAAATTATAGACAACTCAGAATCATGAGGAAAGATTATTTAAGATGTTTCCATTAGGTTTGCACTCAGTACTTTGGTGTAAAATTGAAATGTATACCATTGGTAAAGTCAAAGCATTGTATGCACTGAGAAAACAACTTTTTTGTCTTACTGAGCAAAGCCATGGTACAACTGCTAATGAACACAGAATCATGTGGAAAGATTATTTAAGATGTTTCCATAAGGTTTCCAGTCTGTACATTTGTGTAAATGATTACTATTGGCACTGTGAAAGGATTGTATGCATTGAGAAAAGAACTTTTTTGTCCTGATGAGCAGAGGCATGAAATGTCTTTTAAGCAACTCAGAATAATGTGGAAAGTTAATTTAAGATATTTCCATTAGGGATCCACTCTGTACTTTTGTGTAAATTAAAATGTATACTATTGGTAATGTCAAAGCATTCTATGCACTGAGAAAACAACTTTTTTGTCTTGCTGGACAAAGGCATGGTACAAGTTCTAATCAACACAGAATCATGTGGAAAGGTAATTTAAGGTGTTTCCATTAGGTTTGCACTCAGCACTTTGGTGGAAAATTGAAATGTACACTGTTTGTAAAGTCAAAACAGTGTATGCACTGAGAAAAGATCTTTTTTGTCTTTATGAACAGAGGCATGAAACAAATTATAGACAACTCAGAATCATGAGGAAAGATTATTTAAGATGTTTCCATTAGGTTTGCACTCAGTACTTTGGTGTAAGATTGATATGTATTCTATTGGTAATGTCAAAGCATTGTATGCACTGAGAAAACAACTTTTTTGTCTTGCTGAGCAAAGGCATAGTACAAGTTTTAATCAACTCAGAATCACGTGGAAAGGTAATTTAAGATATTGCCATCAGGTTTGCACTCAGTACTTTGGTGGAAAATTGAAATGTATACTATTGGTAATGTCAAAGCCTTGTATGCTCTGAGAAAACAACTTTTTTATCTTGCTGGGCAAAGGCATGGTACAAGTTCTAATCAACACAGAATCATGTGGAAAGGTAATTTAAGGTGTTTCCATTAGGTTTGCACTCAGCACTTTGGTGGAAAATTGAAATGTACACTATTTGTAAAGTCAAAGCATTGCATGCACTGAGAAAAGAACTTTTTTCTCTTGATGAACAGAGGCATGAAACAAATTATAGACAACTCAGAATCATGAGGAAAGATTATTTAAGATGTTTCCATTAGGTTTGCACTCAGTACTTTGGTGTAAGATTGATATGTATACTTTTGGTAATGTCAAAGCATTTTATGCACTGAGAAAACAACTTTTTTGTCTTGCTGAGCAAAGACATAGTACAAGTTCTAATCAACTCAGAATCATGTGGAAAGGGAATTTAAGATGTTGCCATCAGCTTTGCACTCAGTACTTTGGTGGAAAATTGAAATGTATACTATTGGTAATGTCAAAGCATTGTATGCTCTGAGAAAACAACTTTTTTATCTTGCTGGGCAAAGGCATGGTACAAGTTCTAATCAACACAGAATCATGTGGAAAGGTAATTTAAGGTGTTTCCATTAGGTTTGCACTCAGCACTTTGGTGGAAAATTGAAATGTACACTATTTGTAAAGTCAAAGCATTGCATGCACTGAGAAAAGAACTTTTTTCTCTTGATGAACAGAGGCATGAAACAAATTATAGACAACTCAGAATCATGAGGAAAGATTATTTAAGATGTTTCCATTAGGTTTGCACTCAGTACTTTGGTGTAAGATTGATATGTATACTTTTGGTAATGTCAAAGCATTGTATGCACTGAGAAAACAACTTTTTTGTCTTGCTGAGCAAAGACATAGTACAAGTTCTAATCAACTCAGAATCATGTGGAAAGGGAATTTAAGATGTTGCCATCAGCTTTGCACTCAGTACTTTGGTGGAAAATTGAAATGTATACTATTGGTAATGTCAAAGCATTGTATGCTCTGAGAAAACAACTTTTTTATCTTGCTGGGCAAAGGCATGGTACAAGTTCTAATCAACACAGAATCATGTGGAAAGATTATTTAAGATGTTTCCATTAGGTTTGCACTCAGTACTTTGGTGTAAAATTGAAATGTATGCTATTGGTAAAGTCAAAGCATTGTATGCACTGAGAAAACAACTTTTTTGTCTTGCTGAACAAAGGTATGGTACAAGTTCTAATCAACACAGAATCATGTGGAAAGGTAATTTAAGGTGTTTCCATTAGGTTTGCAATCAGCACTTTGGTGGAAAATTGAAATGTATACTATTGGTAATACCAAAGCATTGTATGCTCTGAGAAAACAACTTTTTTGTTTTGCTGAGCAAAGGCATGGTACAAGTTCTAATCAACTCAGAATCATGTGGAAAGGTAATTTAAGGTATTTCCATTAGGTTTGCCGTCAGTACTTTGGTGGAAGTTTAAAATGTATACAATTGGTAATGTCAAAGCTTTGTATGCACTGAGGAAGCAACTTTTTTGTCTTGATGAACAGAGGCATGAAACAAATTATAGACAACTCAGAATCATGAGGAAAGATCATTTAAGATGTTTCCATTAGGTTTGCAGTCAGTACTTTATTGTAAAATTGAAATGTATACTATTGGTAAAGTCAAAGCATTGTACGCACTGAGGAAACAACTTTTTTGTCCTGCTGAGCAAAGGTATGTTACAAGTTCTAATCAACACAGAATCATGTGGAAAGGTAATTTAAGGTGTTTCCATTAGGTTTGCACTCAGCACTTTGGTGGAAAATTGAAATGTACACTGTTTGTAAAGTCAAAACAGTGTATGCACTGAGAAAAGAACTTTGTTGTCTTTATGAACAGAGGCATGAAACAAATTATAGACAACTCAGAATCATGAGGAAAGATTATTTAAGATGTTTCCATTAGGTTTGCACTCAGTACTTTGGTGTAAAATTGAAATGTATACCATTGGTAAAGTCAAAGCATTGTATGCTCTGAGAAAACAACTTTTTTGTCTTACTGAGCAAAGCCATGGTACAACTGCTAATGAACACAGAATCATGTGGAAAGATTATTTAAGATGTTTCCATAAGGTTTCCAGTCTGTACATTTGTGTAAATGATTACTATTGGCACTGTGAAAGGATTGTATGCATTGAGAAAAGAACTTTTTTGTCCTGATGAGCAGAGGCATGAAATGTCTTTTAAGCAACTCAGAATAATGTGGAAAGTTAATTTAAGATATTTCCATTAGGGATCCACTCTGTACTTTTGTGTAAATTAAAATGTATACTATTGGTAATGTCAAAGCATTCTATGCACTGAGAAAACAACTGTTTTGTCTTGCTGAGCAAAGGCATGGTACAAGTTCTAATCAACTCAGAATCATGTGGAAAGGTAAATTAAGGTGTTTCCATTAGGTTTGGAGTCAGTACTTTGGTGGAAGTTTAAAATGTATACTATTGGTAATGTCAAAGCTTTGTAGGCACTGAGGAAACAACTTCTTTGTCTTGCTGAACAAAGGTATGGTACAAGTTCTAATCAACACAGAATCATGTGGAAAGGTAATTTAAGGTGTTTCCATTAGGTTTGCAATCAGCACTTTGGTGGAAAATTAAAATGAATACCATTGGTAAAGTCAAAGCTTTGTATGCACTGAGAAAACAACTTTTTTGTCTTACTGAGCAAAGCCATGGTACAACTGCTAATCAACACAGAATCATGTGGAAAGATTATTTAAGCTGTTTCCATTAGGTTTCCACTCTGTACTTTTGTGTAAATGATTACTATTGGCACTGTCAAAGGATTGTATGCATTGAGAAAAGAACTTTTTTGTCCTGATGAGCAGAGGCATGAAATGTCTTTTAAGCAACTCAGAATAATGTGGAAAGTTAATTTAAGATGTTTCCATTAGGGATCCACTCTGTACTTTTGTGTAAATTAAAATGTATACTATTGGTAATGTCAAAGCATTCTATGCAAAGAGAAAACAACTTTTTTGTCTTGCTGGACAAAGGCATGGTACAAGTTCTAATCAGCACAGAATCATGTGGAAAGGTAGTTTAAGGTGTTTCCATTAGGTTTGCACTCAGCACTTTGGTGGAAAATTGAAATGTACACTGTTTGTAAAGTCAAAACAGTGTATGCACTGAGAAAACAACTTTTTTGTCTTGCTGAGCAAAGGCATAGTACAAGTTCTAATCAACTCAGAATCATGTGGAAAGGGAATTTAAGATGTTGCCATCAGGTTTGCACTCAGTACTTTGGTGGAAAATTGAAATGTATACTATTGGTAACGTCAAAGCATTGTATGCTCTGAGAAAACAACTTTTTTATCTTGCTGGGCAAAGGCATGGTACAAGTTCTAATCAACACAGAATCATGTGGAAAGATTATTTAAGATGTTTCCATTAGGTTTGCACTCAGTACTTTGGTGTAAAATTGAAATGTATGCTATTGGTAAAGTCAAAGCATTGTATGCACTGAGAAAACAACTTTTTTGTCTTGCTGAACAAAGGTATGGTACAAGTTCTAATCAACACAGAATCATGTGGAAAGGTAATTTAAGGTGTTTCCATTAGGTTTGCAATCAGCACTTTGGTGGAAAATTGAAATGTATACTATTGGTAATACCAAAGCATTGTATGCTCTGAGAAAACAACTTTTTTGTTTTGCTGAGCAAAGGCATGGTACAAGTTCTAATCAACTCAGAATCATGTGGAAAGGTAATTTAAGGTGTTTCCATTAGGTTTGCCGTCAGTACTTTGGTGGAAGTTTAAAATGTATACAATTGGTAATGTCAAAGCTTTGTATGCACTGAGGAAGCAACTTTTTTGTCTTGATGAACAGAGGCATGAAACAAATTATAGACAACTCAGAATCATGAGGAAAGATCATTTAAGATGTTTCCATTAGGTTTGCAGTCAGTACTTTGGTGTAAAATTGAAATGTATACTATTGGTAAAGTCAAAGCATTGTATGCTCTGAGAAAACAACTTTTTTGTCTTACTGAGCAAAGCCATGGTACAACTGCTAATCAACTCAGAATCATGTGGAAAGGTAAATTAAGGTGTTTCCATTAGGTTTGGAGTCAGTACTTTGGTGGAAGTTTAAAATGTAAACTATTGGTAATGTCAAAGCTTTGTATGCACTGAGGAAACAACTTTTTTGTCTTGCTGAACAAAGGTATGGTACAAGTTCTAATCAACACAGAATCATGTGGAAAGGTAATTTAAGGTGTTTCTATTAGGTTTGCAATCAGCACTTTGGTGGAAAATTAAAATGTATACCATTGGTAAAGTCAAAGCATTGTATGCTCTGTGAAAACAACTTTTTTATCTCGCTGGACAAAGGCATGGCACAAGTTCTAATCAACACAGAATCATGTGGAAAGGTAATTTAAGGTGTTTCCATTAGGTTTGCACTCAGCACTTTGGTGGAAAATTGAAATGTACACTGTTTGTAAAGTCAAAACAGTGTATGCACTGAGAAAAGAACTTTTTTGTCTTTATGAACAGAGGCATGAAACAAATTATAGACAACTCAGAATCATGAGGAAAGATTATTTAAGATGTTTCCATTAGGTTTGCACTCAGTACTTTGGTGTAAAATTGAAATGTATGCCATTGGTAAAGTCAAAGCATTGTATGCACTGAGAAAACAACTTTTTTGTCTTACTGAGCAAAGCCATGGTACAACTGCTAATCAACACAGAATCATGTGGAAAGATTATTTAAGATGTTTCCATTAGGTTTCCAGTCTGTACATTTGTGTAAATGATTACTATTGGCACTGTCAAAGGATTGTATGCACTGAGAAAACAACTTTTTTGTCTTGCTGAGCAAAGGCATGGTACAAGTTCTAATCAACTCAGAATCATGTGGAAAGGTAAATTAAGGTGTTTCCATCAGGTTTGGAGTCAGTACTTTGGTGGAAGTTTAAAATGTATACTATTGGTAATGTCAAAGCTTTGTATGCACTGAGGAAACAACTTTTTTGTCTTGCTGAACAAAGGTATGGTACAAGTTCTAATCAACACAGAATCATGTGGAAAGGTAATTTAAGGTGTTTCCATTAGGTTTGCAATCAGCACTTTGGTGGAAAATTAAAATGAATACCATTGGTAAAGTCAAAGCATTGTATGCACTGAGAAAACAACTTTTTTGTCTTACTGAGCAAAGCCATGGTACAACTGCTAATCAACACAGAATCATGTGGAAAGATTATTTAAGCAGTTTCCATTAGGTTTCCACTCTGTACTTTTGTGTAAATGATTACTATTGGCACTGTCAAAGGATTGTATGCATTGAGAAAAGAACTTTTTTGTCCTGATGAGCAGAGGCATGAAATGTCTTTTAAGCAACTCAGAATAATGTGGAAAGTTAATTTAAGATGTTTCCATTAGGGATCCACTCTGTACTTTTGTGTAAATTAAAATGTATACTATTGGTAATGTCAAAGCATTCTATGCACTGAGAAAACAACTTTTTTGTCTTGCTGGACAAAGGCATGGTACAAGTTCTAATCAACACAGAATCATGTGGAAAGGTAATTTAAGGTGTTTCCGTTAGGTTTGCACTCAGCACTTTGGTGGAAAATTGAAATGTACACTGTTTGTAAAGTCAAAACAGTTTATGCACTGAGAAAAGAACTTTTTTGTCTTTATGAACAGAGGCATGAAACAAATTATAGACAACTCAGAATCATGAGGAAAGATTATTTAAGATGTTTCCATTAGGTTTGCACTCAGTACTTTGGTGTAAGATTGATATGTATACTTTTGGTAATGTCAAAGCATTGTATGCACTGAGAAAACAACTTTTTTGTCTTGCTGAGCAAAGGCATAGTACAAGTTCTAATCAACACAGAATCATGTGGAAAAGTAATTTAAGGTGTTTCCATTAGGTTTGCACTCAGCACTTTGGTGGAAAATTGAAATGTACACTATTTGTAAAGTCAAAGCATTGCATGCTCTGAGAAAAGAACTTTTTTCTCTTGATGAACAGAGTCATGAAACAAATTATAGACAACTCAGAATCATGAGGAAAGATTACTTAAGATGTTTCCATTAGGTTTCCACTCAGTACTTTGGTGTAAAATTGAAATGTATACTATTGGGAAAGTCAAAGCATTGTATGCACTGCGAAAACAACTTTTTTGTCTTGCTGAACAAAGGTATGGTACAAGTTCTAATCAACACAGAATCATGTGGAAAGGAAATTTAAGGTGTTTCCATTAGGTTTGCAATCAGCACTTTGGTGGAAAATTGAAATGTATACTATTGGTAATACCAAAGCATTGTATGCTCTGTGAAAACAACTTTTTTGTTTTGCTGAGCAAAGCCATGGTACAAGTTCTAATCAACTCAGAATCATGTGTAAAGGTAATTTAAGGTGTTTCCATTAGGTTTGCCGTCAGTACTTTGGTGGAAGTTTAAAATGTATACTATTGGTAATGTCAAAGCTTTGTATGCACTGAGGAAGCAACTTTTTTGTCTTGATGAACAGAGGCATGAAACAAATTATAGACAACTCAGAATCATGAGGAAAGATCATTTAAGATGTTTCCATTAGGTTTGCAGTCAGTACTTTCGTGTAAAATTGATATGTATACTATTGGTAAAGTCAAAGCATTGTACGCACTGAGGAAACAACTTTTTTGTCCTGCTGAGCAAAGGCATGGTACAAGTTTTAATCAACTCAGAATCATGTGGAAAGGTAAATTAAGGTGTTTCCATTAGGTTTGGAGTCAGTACTTTGGTGGAAGTTTAAAATGTATACTATTGGTATTGTCAAAGCTTTGTATGCACTGAGGAAACAACTTTTTTTTCTTGCTGAACAAAGGTATGGTACAAGTTCTAATCAACACAGAATCATGTGGAAAGGTAATTTAAGGTGTTTCCATTAGGTTTGCAATCAGCACTTTGGTGGAAAATTGAAATGTACACTATTGGTAATATCAAAGAATTCTATGCACTGAGAAAAGAACGTTTTTGTCTTTATGAACAGAGGCATGAAACAAATTATAGACAACTCAGAATCATGAGGAAAGATTATTTAAGATGTTTCCATTAGGTTTGCACTCAGTACTTTGGTGTAAGATTGATATGTATTCTATTGGTAATGTCAAAGCATTGTATGCACTGAGAAAACAACTTTTTTATCTTGCTGAGCAAAGGCATAGTACAAGTTCTAATCAACTCCGAATCACGTGGAAAGGTAATTTAAGATATTGCCATCAGGTTTGCCCTCAGTACTTTGGTGGAAAATTGAAATGTATACTATTGGTAATGTCAAAGCCTTGTATGCTCTGAGAAAACAACTTTTTTATCTTGCTGGGCAAAGGCATGGTACGAGTTCTAATCAACACAGAATCATGTGGAAAGGTAATTTAAGGTGTTTCCATTAGGTTTGCACTCAGCACTTTGGTGGAAAATTGAAATGTACACTATATGTAAAGTCAAAGCATTGCATCCACTGAGCAAAAAACTTTTTTCTCTTGATGAACAGAGGCATGAAACAAATTATAGACAACTCAGAATCATGAGGAAAGATTATTTAAGATGTTTCCATTAGGTTTGCACTCAGTACTTTGGTGTAAAATTGAAATGTATACTATTGGTAAAGTCAAATCATTGTATGCACTGAGAAAACAACTTTTTTGTCTTACTGAGCAAAGCCATGGTACAACTGCTAATCAACAAAGAATCATGTGGAAAGATTATTTAAGATGTTTCCATTAGGTTTCCAGTCTGTACATTTGTGTAAATGATTACTATTGGCACTGTCAAAGGATTGTATGCATTGAGAAAAGAACTTTTTTGTCCTGATGAGCAGAGGCATGAAACAAATTATAGACAACTCAGAATCATGAGGAAAGATTATTTAAGATGTTTCCATTAGGTTTGCACTCAGTACTTTGGTGGAAAATTGAAATGTATACTATTGGTAAAGTCAAAGATTTGTATGCACTGAGAAAACAACTTTTTGTCTTACTGAGCAAAGCCATGGTTCAACTGCTAATCAACACAGAATCATGTGGAAAGATTATTTAAGATGTTTCCATTAGGTTTCCAGTCTTTACATTTGTGTAAATGATTACTATTGGCACTGTCAAAGGATTGTATGCATTGAGAAAAGGACTTTTTTGTCCTGATGAGCAGAGGCATGAAATGTCTTTTAAGCAACTCAGAATAATGTGGAAAGTTAATTTAAGATATTTCCATTAGGGATCCACTCTGTTCTTTTGTGTAAATTAAAATGTATACTATTGGTAATGTCAAAGCATTCTATGCACTGAGAAAACAACTTTTTTGTCTTGCTGGACAAAGGCATGGTACAAGTTCTAATCAACACAGAATCATGTGGAAAGGTAATTTAAGGTGTTTCCGTTAGGTTTGCACTCAGCACTTTGGTGGAAAATTGAAATGTACACTGTTTGTAAAGTCAAAACAGTGTATGCACTGAGAAAAGAACTTTTTTGTCTTTATGAACAGAGGCATGAAACAAATTATAGACAACTCAGAATCATGACGAAAGATTATTTAAGGTGTTTCCATTAGGTTTGCACTCAGTAGTTTGGTGTAAGATTGATATGTATACTTTTGGTAATGTCAAAGCATTGTATGCACTGAGAAAACAACTTTTTTGTCTTGCTGAGCAAAGGCATAGTACAAGTTCTAATCAACTCAGAATCATGTGGAAAGGGAATTTAAGATGTTGCCATCAGCTTTGCACTCAGTACTTTGGTGGAAAATTGAAATGTATACTATTGGTAATGTCAAAGCATTGTATGCTCTGAGAAAACAACTTTTTTATCTTGCTGGGCAAAGGCATGGTACAAGTTCTAATCAACACAGAATCATGTGGAAAGATTATTTAAGATGTTTCCATTAGGTTTGCACTCAGTACTTTGGTGTAAAATTGAAATGTATGCTATTGGTAATGTCAAAGCATTGTATGCACTCAGAAAACAACTTTTTTGTCTTGCTGAACAAAGGTATGGTACAAGTTCTAATCAACACAGAATCATGTGGAAAGGTAATTTAAGGTGTTTCCATTAGGTTTGCAATCAGCACTTTGGTGGAAAATTAAAATGTATACCATTGGTAAAGTCAAAGCATTGTATGCTCTGAGAAAACAACTGTTTTGTCTTGCTGAGCAAAGGCATGGTAGAAGTTCTAATCAACACAGAATCATGTGGAAAGGTAATTTAAGGTGTTTCCATTAGGTTTGCACTCAGCACTTTGGTGGAAAATTGAAATGTACACTGTTTGTAAAATCAAAACAGTGTATGCACTGAGACAACAACTTTTTTGTCTTTATGAACAGAGGCATGAAACAAAGTATAGACAACTCAGAATCATGAGGAAAGATTATTTAAGATGTTTCCATTAGGTTTGTACTCAGTACTTTGGTGTAAAATTGAAATGTATTCCATTGGTAAAGTCAAAGCATTGTATGCACTGAGAAAACAACTTTTTTGTCTTACTGAGCAAAGCCATGGTACAACTGCTAATGAACACAGAATCATGTGGAAAGATTATTTAAGATGTTTCCATTAGGTTTCCAGTCTGTACATTTGTGTAAATGATTACTATTGGCACTGTGAAAGGATTGTATGCATTGAGAAAAGAACTTTTTTGTCCTGATGAGCAGAGGCATGAAATGTCTTTTAAGCAACTCAGAATAATGTGGAAAGTTAATTTAAGATATTTCCATTAGGGATCCACTCTGTACTTTTGTGTAAATTAAAATGTATTCTATTGGTAATGTCAAAGCATTCTATGCACTGAGAAAACAACTTTTTTGTCTTGCTGAGCAAAGGCATGGTACAAGTTCTAATCAACTCAGAATCATGTGGAAAGGTAAATTAAGGTGTTTCCATTAGGTTTGGAGTCAGTACTTTGGAAGAAGTTTAAAATGTATACTATTGGTAATGTCAAAGCTTTGTATGCACTGAGGAAACAACTTTTTTGTCTTGCTGAACAAAGGTATGGTACAAGTTCTAATCAACACAGGATCATGTGGAAAGGTAATTTAAGGTGTTTCCATTAGGTTTGCAATCAGCACTTTGGTGGAAAATTAAAATGAATACCATTGGTAAAGTCAAAGCTTTGTATGCACTGAGAAAACAACTTTTTTGTCTTACTGAGCAAAGCCATGGTACAACTGCTAATCAACACAGAATCATGTGGAAAGATTATTTAAGCTGTTTCCATTAGGTTTCCACTCTGTACTTTTGTGTAAATGATTACTATTGGCACTGCCAAAGGATTGTATGCATTGAGAAAAGAACTTTTTTGACCTGATGAGCAGAGGCATGAAATGTCTTTTAAGCAACTCAGAATAATGTGGAAAGTTAATTTAAGATGTTTCCATTAGGGATCCACTCTGTACTTTTGTGTAAATTAAAATGTATACTATTGGTAATGTCAAAGCATTCTATGCACTGAGAAAACAACTTTTTTGTCTTGCTGGACAAAGGCATGGTACAAGTTCTAATCAACACAGAATCATGTGGAAAGGTAATTTAAGGTATTTCCATTAGGTTTGCACTCAGCACTTTGGTGGAAAATTGAAATGTACACTGTTTGTAAAGTCAAAACAGTGTATGCACTGAGAAAAGATCTTTTTTGTCTTTATGAACAGAGGCATGAAACAAATTATAGACAACTCAGAATCATGAGGAAAGATTATTTAAGATGTTTCCATTAGGTTTGCACTCAGTACTTTGGTGTAAGATTGATATGTATTCTATTGGTAATGTCAAAGCATTGTATGCACTGAGAAAACAACTTTTTTGTCTTGCTGAGCAAAGGCATAGTACAAGTTTTAATCAACTCAGAATCACGTGGAAAGGTAATTTAAGATATTGCCATCAGGTTTGCACTCAGTACTTTGGTGGAAAATTGAAATGTATACTATTGGTAATGTCAAAGCCTTGTATGCTCTGAGAAAACAACTTTTTTATCTTGCTGGGCAAAGGCATGGTACAAGTTCTAATCAACACAGAATCATGTGGAAAGGTAATTTAAGGTGTTTCCATTAGGTTTGCACTCAGCACTTTGGTGGAAAATTGAAATGTACACTATTTGTAAAGTCAAAGCATTGCATGCACTGAGAAAAGAACTTTTTTCTCTTGATGAACAGAGGCATGAAACAAATTATAGACAACTCAGAATCATGAGGAAAGATTATTTAAGATGTTTCCATTAGGTTTGCACTCAGTACTTTGGTGTAAGATTGATATGTATACTTTTGGTAATGTCAAAGCATTGTATGCACTGAGAAAACAACTTTTTTGTCTTGCTGAGCAAAGGCATAGTACAAGTTCTAATCAACTCAGAATCATGTGGAAAGGGAATTTAAGATGTTGCCATCAGCTTTGCACTCAGTACTTTGGTGGAAAATTGAAATGTATACTATTGGTAATGTCAAAGCATTGTATGCTCTGAGAAAACAACTTTTTTATCTTGCTGGGCAAAGGCATGGTACAAGTTCTAATCAACACAGAATCATGTGGAAAGATTATTTAAGATGTTTCCATTAGGTTTGCACTCAGTACTTTGGTGTAAAATTGAAATGTATGCTATTGGTAAAGTCAAAGCATTGTATGCACTGAGAAAACAACTTTTTTGTCTTGCTGAACAAAGGTATGGTACAAGTTCTAATCAACACAGAATCATGTGGAAAGGTAATTTAAGGTGTTTCCATTAGGTTTGCAATCAGCACTTTGGTGGAAAATTGAAATGTATACTATTGGTAATACCAAAGCATTGTATGCTCTGAGAAAACAACTTTTTTGTTTTGCTGAGCAAAGGCATGGTACAAGTTCTAATCAACTCAGAATCATGTGGAAAGGTAATTTAAGGTATTTCCATTAGGTTTGCCGTCAGTACTTTGGTGGAAGTTTAAAATGTATACAATTGGTAATGTCAAAGCTTTGTATGCACTGAGGAAGCAACTTTTTTGTCTTGATGAACAGAGGCATGAAACAAATTATAGACAACTCAGAATCATGAGGAAAGATCATTTAAGATGTTTCCATTAGGTTTGCAGTCAGTACTTTATTGTAAAATTGAAATGTATACTATTGGTAAAGTCAAAGCATTGTACGCACTGAGGAAACAACTTTTTTGTCCTGCTGAGCAAAGGTATGTTACAAGTTCTAATCAACACAGAATCATGTGGAAAGGTAATTTAAGGTGTTTCCATTAGGTTTGCAATCAGCACTTTGGTGGAAAATTAAAATGTATACCATTGGTAAAGTCAAAGCATTGTATGCACTGAGAAAAGAACTTTTTTGTCTTTATGAACAGAGGCATGAAACAAATTATAGACAACTCAGAATCATGAGGAAAGATTATTTAAGATGTTTCCATTAGGTTTGCACTCAGTACTTTGGTGTAAAATTGAAATGTATACCATTGGTAAAGTCAAAGCATTGTATGCACTGAGAAAACAACTTTTTTGTCTTACTGAGCAAAGCCATGGTACAACTGCTAATGAACACAGAATCATGTGGAAAGATTATTTAAGATGTTTCCATAAGGTTTCCAGTCTGTACATTTGTGTAAATGATTACTATTGGCACTGTGAAAGGATTGTATGCATTGAGAAAAGAACTTTTTTGTCCTGATGAGCAGAGGCATGAAATGTCTTTTAAGCAACTCAGAATAATGTGGAAAGTAAATTTAAGATATTTCCATTAGGGATCCACTCTGTACTTTTGTGTAAATTAAAATGTATACTATTGGTAATGTCAAAGCATTCTATGCAAAGAGAAAACAACTTTTTTGTCTTGCTGGACAAAGGCATGGTACAAGTTCTAATCAGCACAGAATCATGTGGAAAGGTAGTTTAAGGTGTTTCCATTAGGTTTGCACTCAGCACTTTGGTGGAAAATTGAAATGTACACTGTTTGTAAAGTCAAAACAGTGTTTGCACTGAGAAAACAACTTTTTTGTCTTGCTGAGCAAAGGCATAGTACAAGTTCTAATCAACTCAGAATCATGTGGAAAGGGAATTTAAGATGTTGCCATCAGGTTTGCACTCAGTACTTTGGTGGAAAATTGAAATGTATACTATTGGTAACGTCAAAGCATTGTATGCTCTGAGAAAACAACTTTTTTATCTTGCTGGGCAAAGGCATGGTACAAGTTCTAATCAACACAGAATCATGTGGAAAGATTATTTAAGATGTTTCCATTAGGTTTGCACTCAGTACTTTGGTTTAAAATTGAAATGTATGCTATTGGTAAAGTCAAAGCATTGTATGCACTGAGAAAACAACTTTTTTGTCTTGCTGAACAAAGGTATGGTACAAGTTCTAATCAACACAGAATCATGTGGAAAGGTAATTTAAGGTGTTTCCATTAGGTTTGCAATCAGCACTTTGGTGGAAAATTGAAATGTATACTATTGGTAATACCAAAGCATTGTATGCTCTGAGAAAACAACTTTTTTGTTTTGCTGAGCAAAGGCATGGTACAAGTTCTAATCAACTCAGAATCATGTGGAAAGGTAATTTAAGGTGTTTCCATTAGGTTTGCCGTCAGTACTTTGGTGGAAGTTTAAAATGTATACAATTGGTAATGTCAAAGCTTTGTATGCACTGAGGAAGCAACTTTTTTGTCTTGATGAACAGAGGCATGAAACAAATTATAGACAACTCAGAATCATGAGGAAAGATCATTTAAGATGTTTCCATTAGGTTTGCAGTCAGTACTTTGGTGTAAAATTGAAATGTATACTATTGGTAAAGTCAAAGCATTGTATGCTCTGAGAAAACAACTTTTTTGTCTTACTGAGCAAAGCCATGGTACAACTGCTAATCAACTCAGAATCATGTGGAAAGGTAAATTAAGGTGTTTCCATTAGGTTTGGAGTCAGTACTTTGGTGGAAGTTTAAAATGTAAACTATTGGTAATGTCAAAGCTTTGTATGCACTGAGGAAACAACTTTTTTGTCTTGCTGAACAAAGGTATGGTACAAGTTCTAATCAACACAGAATCATGTGGAAAGGTAATTTAAGGTGTTTCTATTAGGTTTGCAATCAGCACTTTGGTGGAAAATTAAAATGTATACCATTGGTAAAGTCAAAGCATTGTATGCTCTGTGAAAACAACTTTTTTATCTCGCTGGACAAAGGCATGGCACAAGTTCTAATCAACACAGAATCATGTGGAAAGGTAATTTAAGGTGTTTCCATTAGGTTTGCACTCAGCACTTTGGTGGAAAATTGAAATGTACACTGTTTGTAAAGTCAAAACAGTGTATGCACTGAGAAAAGAACTTTTTTGTCTTTATGAACAGAGGCATGAAACAAATTATAGACAACTCAGAATCATGAGGAAAGATTATTTAAGATGTTTCCATTAGGTTTGCACTCAGTACTTTGGTGTAAAATTGAAATGTATGCCATTGGTAAAGTCAAAGCATTGTATGCACTGAGAAAACAACTTTTTTGTCTTACTGAGCAAAGCCATGGTACAACTGCTAATCAACACAGAATCATGTGGAAAGATTATTTAAGATGTTTCCATTAGGTTTCCAGTCTGTACATTTGTGTAAATGATTACTATTGGCACTGTCAAAGGATTGTATGCACTGAGAAAACAACTTTTTTGTCTTGCTGAGCAAAGGCATGGTACAAGTTCTAATCAACTCAGAATCATGTGGAAAGGTAAATTAAGGTGTTTCCATCAGGTTTGGAGTCAGTACTTTGGTGGAAGTTTAAAATGTATACTATTGGTAATGTCAAAGCTTTGTATGCACTGAGGAAACAACTTTTTTGTCTTGCTGAACAAAGGTATGGTACAAGTTCTAATCAACACAGAATCATGTGGAAAGGTAATTTAAGGTGTTTCCATTAGGTTTGCAATCAGCACTTTGGTGGAAAATTAAAATGAATACCATTGGTAAAGTCAAAGCATTGTATGCACTGAGAAAACAACTTTTTTGTCTTACTGAGCAAAGCCATGGTACAACTGCTAATCAACACAGAATCATGTGGAAAGATTATTTAAGCAGTTTCCATTAGGTTTCCACTCTGTACTTTTGTGTAAATGATTACTATTGGCACTGTCAAAGGATTGTATGCATTGAGAAAAGAACTTTTTTGTCCTGATGAGCAGAGGCATGAAATGTCTTTTAAGCAACTCAGAATAATGTGGAAAGTTAATTTAAGATGTTTCCATTAGGGATCCACTCTGTACTTTTGTGTAAATTAAAATGTATACTATTGGTAATGTCAAAGCATTCTATGCACTGAGAAAACAACTTTTTTGTCTTGCTGGACAAAGGCATGGTACAAGTTCTAATCAACACAGAATCATGTGGAAAGGTAATTTAAGGTGTTTCCGTTAGGTTTGCACTCAGCACTTTGGTGGAAAATTGAAATGTACACTGTTTGTAAAGTCAAAACAGTTTATGCACTGAGAAAAGAACTTTTTTGTCTTTATGAACAGAGGCATGAAACAAATTATAGACAACTCAGAATCATGAGGAAAGATTATTTAAGATGTTTCCATTAGGTTTGCACTCAGTACTTTGGTGTAAGATTGATATGTATACTTTTGGTAATGTCAAAGCATTGTATGCACTGAGAAAACAACTTTTTTGTCTTGCTGAGCAAAGGCATAGTACAAGTTCTAATCAACACAGAATCATGTGGAAAAGTAATTTAAGGTGTTTCCATTAGGTTTGCACTCAGCACTTTGGTGGAAAATTGAAATGTACACTATTTGTAAAGTCAAAGCATTGCATGCACTGAGAAAAGAACTTTTTTCTCTTGATGAACAGAGTCATGAAACAAATTATAGACAACTCAGAATCATGAGGAAAGATTACTTAAGATGTTTCCATTAGGTTTCCACTCAGTACTTTGGTGTAAAATTGAAATGTATACTATTGGGAAAGTCAAAGCATTGTATGCACTGCGAAAACAACTTTTTTGTCTTGCTGAACAAAGGTATGGTACAAGTTCTAATCAACACAGAATCATGTGGAAAGGAAATTTAAGGTGTTTCCATTAGGTTTGCAATCAGCACTTTGGTGGAAAATTGAAATGTATACTATTGGTAATACCAAAGCATTGTATGCTCTGAGAAAACAACTTTTTTGTTTTGCTGAGCAAAGCCATGGTACAAGTTCTAATCAACTGAGAATCATGTGTAAAGGTAATTTAAGGTGTTTACATTAGGTTTGCCGTCAGTACTTTGGTGGAAGTTTAAAATGTATACTATTGGTAATGTCAAAGCTTTGTATGCACTGAGGAAGCAACTTTTTTGTCTTGATGAACAGAGGCATGAAACAAATTATAGACAACTCAGAATCATGAGGAAAGATCATTTAAGATGTTTCCATTAGGTTTGCAGTCAGTACTTTCGTGTAAAATTGAAATGTATACTATTGGTAAAGTCAAAGCATTGTACGCACTGAGGAAACAACTTTTTTGTCCTGCTGAGCAAAGGCATGGTACACGTTTTAATCAACTCAGAATCATGTGGAAAGGTAAATTAAGGTGTTTCCATTAGGTTTGGAGTCAGTACTTTGGTGGAAGTTTAAAATGTATACTATTGGTAATGTCAAAGCTTTGTATGCACTGAGGAAACAACTTTTTTTTCTTGCTGAACAAAGGTATGGTACAAGTTCTAATCAACACAGAATCATGTGGAAAGGTAATTTAAGGTGTTTCCATTAGGTTTGCAATCAGCACTTTGGTGGAAAATTGAAATGTACACTATTGGTAATATCAAAGAATTCTATGCACTGAGAAAAGAACGTTTTTGTCTTTATGAACAGAGGCATGAAACAAATTATAGACAACTCAGAATCATGAGGAAAGATTATTTAAGATGTTTCCATTAGGTTTGCACTCAGTACTTTGGTGGAAAATTGAAATGTATACTATTGGTAAAGTCAAAGATTTGTATGCACTGAGAAAACAACTTTTTTGTCTTACTGAGCAAAGCCATGGTTCAACTGCTAATCAACACAGAATCATGTGGAAAGATTATTTAAGATGTTTCCATTAGGTTTCCAGTCTGTACATTTGTGTAAATGATTACTATTGGCACTGTCAAAGGATTGTATGCATTGAGAAAAGGACTTTTTTGTCCTGATGAGCAGAGGCATGAAATGTCTTTTAAGCAACTCAGAATAATGTGGAAAGTTAATTTAAGATATTTCCATTAGGGATCCACTCTGTTCTTTTGTGTAAATTAAAATGTATACTATTGGTAATGTCAAAGCATTCTATGCACTGAGAAAACAACTTTTTTGTCTTGCTGGACAAAGGCATGGTACAAGTTCTAATCAACACAGAATCATGTGGAAAGGTAATTTAAGGTGTTTCCGTTAGGTTTGCACTCAGCACTTTGGTGGAAAATTGAAATGTACACTGTTTGTAAAGTCAAAACAGTGTATGCACTGAGAAAAGAACTTTTTTGTCTTTATGAACAGAGGCATGAAACAAATTATAGACAACTCAGAATCATGACGAAAGATTATTTAAGGTGTTTCCATTAGGTTTGCACTCAGTAGTTTGGTGTAAGATTGATATGTATACTTTTGGTAATGTCAAAGCATTGTATGCACTGAGAAAACAACTTTTTTGTCTTGCTGAGCAAAGGCATAGTACAAGTTCTAATCAACTCAGAATCATGTGGAAAGGGAATTTAAGATGTTGCCATCAGCTTTGCACTCAGTACTTTGGTGGAAAATTGAAATGTATACTATTGGTAATGTCAAAGCATTGTATGCTCTGAGAAAACAACTTTTTTATCTTGCTGGGCAAAGGCATGGTACAAGTTCTAATCAACACAGAATCATGTGGAAAGATTATTTAAGATGTTTCCATTAGGTTTGCACTCAGTACTTTGGTGTAAAATTGAAATGTATGCTATTGGTAATGTCAAAGCATTGTATGCACTCAGAAAACAACTTTTTTGTCTTGCTGAACAAAGGTATGGTACAAGTTCTAATCAACACAGAATCATGTGGAAAGGTAATTTAAGGTGTTTCCATTAGGTTTGCAATCAGCACTTTGGTGGAAAATTAAAATGTATACCATTGGTAAAGTCAAAGCATTGTATGCTCTGAGAAAACAACTTTTTTATCTCGCTGGACAAAGGCATGGCACAAGTTCTAATCAACACAGAATCATGTGGAAAGGTAATTTAAGGTGTTTCCATTAGGTTTGCACTCAGCACTTTGGTGGAAAATTGAAATGTACACTGTTTGTAAAGTCAAAACAGTGTATGCACTGAGAAAAGAACTTTTTTGTCTTTATGAACAGAGGCATGAAACAAATTATAGACAACTCAGAATCATGAGGAAAGATTATTTAAGATGTTTCCATTAGGTTTGCACTCAGTACTTTGGTGTAAAATTGAAATGTATACCATTGGTAAAGTCAAAGCATTGTATGCACTGAGAAAACAACTTTTTTGTCTTACTGAGCAAAGCCATGGTACAACTGCTAATGAACACAGAATCATGTGGAAAGATTATTTAAGATGTTTCCATAAGGTTTCCAGTCTGTACATTTGTGTAAATGATTACTATTGGCACTGTGAAAGGATTGTATGCATTGAGAAAAGAACTTTTTTGTCCTGATGAGCAGAGGCATGAAATGTCTTTTAAGCAACTCAGAATAATGTGGAACGTTAATTTAAGATATTTCCATTAGGGATCCACTCTGTACTTTTGTGTAAATTAAAATGTATACTATTGGTAATGTCAAAGCATTCTATGCACTGAGAAAACAACTGTTTTGTCTTGCTGAGCAAAGGCATGGTAGAAGTTCTAATCAACACAGAATCATGTGGAAAGGTAATTTAAGGTGTTTCCATTAGGTTTGCACTCAGCACTTTGGTGGAAAATTGAAATGTACACTGTTTGTAAAATCAAAACAGTGTATGCACTGAGACAACAACTTTTTTGTCTTTATGAACAGAGGCATGAAACAAAGTATAGACAACTCAGAATCATGAGGAAAGATTATTTAAGATGTTTCCATTAGGTTTGTACTCAGTACTTTGGTGTAAAATTGAAATGTATTCCATTGGTAAAGTCAAAGCATTGTATGCACTGAGAAAACAACTTTTTTGTCTTACTGAGCAAAGCCATGGTACAACTGCTAATGAACACAGAATCATGTGGAAAGATTATTTAAGATGTTTCCATTAGGTTTCCAGTCTGTACATTTGTGTAAATGATTACTATTGGCACTGTGAAAGGATTGTATGCATTGAGAAAAGAACTTATTTGTCCTGATGAGCAGAGGCATGAAATGTCTTTTAAGCAACTCAGAATAATGTGGAAAGTTAATTTAAGATATTTCCATTAGGGATCCACTCTGTACTTTTGTGTAAATTAAAATGTATTCTATTGGTAATGTCAAAGCATTCTATGCACTGAGAAAACAACTTTTTTGTCTTGCTGAGCAAAGGCATGGTACAAGTTCTAATCAACTCAGAATCATGTGGAAAGGTAAATTAAGGTGTTTCCATTAGGTTTGGAGTCAGTACTTTGGAAGAAGTTTAAAATGTATACTATTGGTAATGTCAAAGCTTTGTATGCACTGAGGAAACAACTTTTTTGTCTTGCTGAACAAAGGTATGGTACAAGTTCTAATCAACACAGGATCATGTGGAAAGGTAATTTAAGGTGTTTCCATTAGGTTTGCAATCAGCACTTTGGTGGAAAATTAAAATGAATACCATTGGTAAAGTCAAAGCTTCGTATGCACTGAGAAAACAACTTTTTTGTCTTACTGAGCAAAGCCATGGTACAACTGCTAATCAACACAGAATCATGTGGAAAGATTATTTAAGCTGTTTCCATTAGGTTTCCACTCTGTACTTTTGTGTAAATGATTACTATTGGCACTGCCAAAGGATTGTATGCATTGAGAAAAGAACTTTTTTGTCCTGATGAGCAGAGGCATGAAATGTCTTTTAAGCAACTCAGAATAATGTGGAAAGTTAATTTAAGATGTTTCCATTAGGGATCCACCCTGTACTTTTGTGTAAATTAAAATGTATACTATTGGTAATGTCAAAGCATTCTATGCACTGAGAAAACAACTTTTTTGTCTTGCTGGACAAAGGCATGGTACAAGTTCTAATCAACACAGAATCATGTGGAAAGGTAATTTAAGGTATTTCCATTAGGTTTGCACTCAGCACTTTGGTGGAAAATTGAAATGTACACTGTTTGTAAAGTCAAAACAGTGTATGCACTGAGAAAAGATCTTTTTTGTCTTTATGAACAGAGGCATGAAACAAATTATAGACAACTCAGAATCATGAGGAAAGATTATTTAAGATGTTTCCATTAGGTTTGCACTCAGTACTTTGGTGTAAGATTGATATGTATTCTATTGGTAATGTCAAAGCATTGTATGCACTGAGAAAACAACTTTTTTGTCTTGCTGAGCAAAGGCATAGTACAAGTTTTAATCAACTCAGAATCACGTGGAAAGGTAATTTAAGATATTGCCATCAGGTTTGCACTCAGTACTTTGGTGGAAAATTGAAATGTATACTATTGGTAATGTCAAAGCCTTGTATGCTCTGAGAAAACAACTTTTTTATCTTGCTGGGCAAAGGCATGGTACAAGTTCTAATCAACACAGAATCATGTGGAAAGGTAATTTAAGGTGTTTCCATTAGGTTTGCACTCAGCACTTTGGTGGAAAATTGAAATGTACACTATTTGTAAAGTCAAAGCATTGCATGCACTGAGAAAAGAACTTTTTTCTCTTGATGAACAGAGGCATGAAACAAATTATAGACAACTCAGAATCATGAGGAAAGATTATTTAAGATGTTTCCATTAGGTTTGCACTCAGTACTTTGGTGTAAGATTGATATGTATACTTTTGGTAATGTCAAAGCATTGTATGCACTGAGAAAACAACTTTTTTGTCTTGCTGAGCAAAGGCATAGTACAAGTTCTAATCAACTCAGAATCATGTGGAAAGGGAATTTAAGATGTTGCCATCAGCTTTGCACTCAGTACTTTGGTGGAAAATTGAAATGTATACTATTGGTAATGTCAAAGCATTGTATGCTCTGAGAAAACAACTTTTTTATCTTGCTGGGCAAAGGCATGGTACAAGTTCTAATCAACACAGAATCATGTGGAAAGATTATTTAAGATGTTTCCATTAGGTTTGCACTCAGTACTTTGGTGTAAAATTGAAATGTATGCTATTGGTAAAGTCAAAGCATTGTATGCACTGAGAAAACAACTTTTTTGTCTTGCTGAACAAAGGTATGGTACAAGTTCTAATCAACACAGAATCATGTGGAAAGGTAATTTAAGGTGTTTCCATTAGGTTTGCAATCAGCACTTTGGTGGAAAATTGAAATGTATACTATTGGTAATACCAAAGCATTGTATGCTCTGAGAAAACAACTTTTTTGTTTTGCTGAGCAAAGGCATGGTACAAGTTCTAATCAACTCAGAATCATGTGGAAAGGTAATTTAAGGTATTTCCATTAGGTTTGCCGTCAGTACTTTGGTGGAAGTTTAAAATGTATACAATTGGTAATGTCAAAGCTTTGTATGCACTGAGGAAGCAACTTTTTTGTCTTGATGAACAGAGGCATGAAACAAATTATAGACAACTCAGAATCATGAGGAAAGATCATTTAAGATGTTTCCATTAGGTTTGCAGTCAGTACTTTATTGTAAAATTGAAATGTATACTATTGGTAAAGTCAAAGCATTGTACGCACTGAGGAAACAACTTTTTTGTCCTGCTGAGCAAAGGTATGTTACAAGTTCTAATCAACACAGAATCATGTGGAAAGGTAATTTAAGGTGTTTCCATTAGGTTTGCAATCAGCACTTTGGTGGAAAATTAAAATGTATACCATTGGTAAAGTCAAAGCATTGTATGCCCTGAGAAAACAACTTTTTTATCTCGCTGGACAAAGGCATGGCACAAGTTCTAATCAACACAGAATCATGTGGAAAGGTAATTTAAGGTGTTTCCATTAGGTTTGCACTCAGCACTTTGGTGGAAAATTGAAATGTACACTGTTTGTAAAGTCAAAACAGTGTATGCACTGAGAAAAGAACTTTTTTGTCTTTATGAACAGAGGCATGAAACAAATTATAGACAACTCAGAATCATGAGGAAAGATTATTTAAGATGTTTCCATTAGGTTTGCACTCAGTACTTTGGTGTAAAATTGAAATGTATACCATTGGTAAAGTCAAAGCATTGTATGCACTGAGAAAACAACTTTTTTGTCTTACTGAGCAAAGCCATGGTACAACTGCTAATGAACACAGAATCATGTGGAAAGATTATTTAAGATGTTTCCATAAGGTTTCCAGTCTGTACATTTGTGTAAATGATTACTATTGGCACTGTGAAAGGATTGTATGCATTGAGAAAAGAACTTTTTTGTCCTGATGAGCAGAGGCATGAAATGTCTTTTAAGCAACTCAGAATAATGTGGAAAGTTAATTTAAGATATTTCCATTAGGGATCCACTCTGTACTTTTGTGTAAATTAAAATGTATACTATTGGTAATGTCAAAGCATTCTATGCACTGAGAAAACAACTGTTTTGTCTTGCTGAGCAAAGGCATGGTACAAGTTCTAATCAACTCAGAATCATGTGGAAAGGTAAATTAAGGTGTTTCCATTAGGTTTGGAGTCAGTACTTTGGTGGAAGTTTAAAATGTATACTATTGGTAATGTCAAAGCTTTGTATGCACTGAGGAAACAACTTCTTTGTCTTGCTGAACAAAGGTATGGTACAAGTTCTAATCAACACAGAATCATGTGGAAAGGTAATTTAAGGTGTTTCCATTAGGTTTGCAATCAGCACTTTGGTGGAAAATTAAAATGAATACCATTGGTAAAGTCAAAGCTTTGTATGCACTGAGAAAACAACTTTTTTGTCTTACTGAGCAAAGCCATAGTACAACTGCTAATCAACACAGAATCATGTGGAAAGATTATTTAAGCTGTTTCCATTAGGTTTCCACTCTGTACTTTTGTGTAAATGATTACTATTGGCACTGTCAAAGGATTGTATGCATTGAGAAAAGAACTTTCTTGTCCTGATGAGCAGAGGCATGAAATGTCTTTTAAGCAACTCAGAATAATGTGGACAGTTAATTTAAGATGTTTCCATTAGGGATCCACTCTGTACTTTTGTGTAAATTAAAATGTATACTATTGGTAATGTCAAAGCATTCTATGCAAAGAGAAAACAACTTTTTTGTCTTGCTGGACAAAGGCATGGTACAAGTTCTAATCAGCACAGAATCATGTGGAAAGGTAGTTTAAGGTGTTTCGATTAGGTTTGCACTCAGCACTTTGGTGGAAAATTGAAATGTACACTGTTTGTAAAGTCAAAACAGTGTATGCACTGAGAAAACAACCTTTTTGTCTTGCTGAGCAAAGGCATAGTACAAGTTCTAATCAACTCAGAATCATGTGGAAAGGGAATTTAAGATGTTGCCATCAGGTTTGCACTCAGTACTTTGGTGGAAAATTGAAATGTATACTATTGGTAACGTCAAAGCATTGTATGCTCTGAGAAAACAACTTTTTTATCTTGCTGGGCAAAGGCATGGTACAAGTTCTAATCAACACAGAATCATGTGGAAAGATTATTTAAGATGTTTCCATTAGGTTTGCACTCAGTACTTTGGTTTAAAATTGAAATGTATGCTATTGGTAAAGTCAAAGCATTGTATGCACTGAGAAAACAACTTTTTTGTCTTGCTGAACAAAGGTATGGTACAAGTTCTAATCAACACAGAATCATGTGGAAAGGTAATTTAAGGTGTTTCCATTAGGTTTGCAATCAGCACTTTGGTGGAAAATTGAAATGTATACTATTGGTAATACCAAAGCATTGTATGCTCTGAGAAAACAACTTTTTTGTTTTGCTGAGCAAAGGCATGGTACAAGTTCTAATCAACTCAGAATCATGTGGAAAGGTAATTTAAGGTGTTTCCATTAGGTTTGCCGTCAGTACTTTGGTGGAAGTTTAAAATGTATACAATTGGTAATGTCAAAGCTTTGTATGCACTGAGGAAGCAACTTTTTTGTCTTGATGAACAGAGGCATGAAACAAATTATAGACAACTCAGAATCATGAGGAAAGATCATTTAAGATGTTTCCATTAGGTTTGCAGTCAGTACTTTGGTGTAAAATTGAAATGTATACTATTGGTAAAGTCAAAGCATTGTATGCTCTGAGAAAACAACTTTTTTGTCTTACTGAGCAAAGCCATGGTACAACTGCTAATCAACTCAGAATCATGTGGAAAGGTAAATTAAGGTGTTTCCATTAGGTTTGGAGTCAGTACTTTGGTGGAAGTTTAAAATGTAAACTATTGGTAATGTCAAAGCTTTGTATGCACTGAGGAAACAACTTTTTTGTCTTGCTGAACAAAGGTATGGTACAAGTTCTAATCAACACAGAATCATGTGGAAAGGTAATTTAAGGTGTTTCTATTAGGTTTGCAATCAGCACTTTGGTGGAAAATTAAAATGTATACCATTGGTAAAGTCAAAGCATTGTATGCTCTGTGAAAACAACTTTTTTATCTCGCTGGACAAAGGCATGGCACAAGTTCTAATCAACACAGAATCATGTGGAAAGGTAATTTAAGGTGTTTCCATTAGGTTTGCACTCAGCACTTTGGTGGAAAATTGAAATGTACACTGTTTGTAAAGTCAAAACAGTGTATGCACTGAGAAAAGAACTTTTTTGTCTTTATGAACAGAGGCATGAAACAAATTATAGACAACTCAGAATCATGAGGAAAGATTATTTAAGATGTTTCCATTAGGTTTGCACTCAGTACTTTGGTGTAAAATTGAAATGTATGCCATTGGTAAAGTCAAAGCATTGTATGCACTGAGAAAACAACTTTTTTGTCTTACTGAGCAAAGCCATGGTACAACTGCTAATCAACACAGAATCATGTGGAAAGATTATTTAAGATGTTTCCATTAGGTTTCCAGTCTGTACATTTGTGTAAATGATTACTATTGGCACTGTCAAAGGATTGTATGCACTGAGAAAACAACTTTTTTGTCTTGCTGAGCAAAGGCATGGTACAAGTTCTAATCAACTCAGAATCATGTGGAAAGGTAAATTAAGGTGTTTCCATCAGGTTTGGAGTCAGTACTTTGGTGGAAGTTTAAAATGTATACTATTGGTAATGTCAAAGCTTTGTATGCACTGAGGAAACAACTTTTTTGTCTTGCTGAACAAAGGTATGGTACAAGTTCTAATCAACACAGAATCATGTGGAAAGGTAATTTAAGGTGTTTCCATTAGGTTTGCAATCAGCACTTTGGTGGAAAATTAAAATGAATACCATTGGTAAAGTCAAAGCATTGTATGCACTGAGAAAACAACTTTTTTGTCTTACTGAGCAAAGCCATGGTACAACTGCTAATCAACACAGAATCATGTGGAAAGATTATTTAAGCAGTTTCCATTAGGTTTCCACTCTGTACTTTTGTGTAAATGATTACTATTGGCACTGTCAAAGGATTGTATGCATTGAGAAAAGAACTTTTTTGTCCTGATGAGCAGAGGCATGAAATGTCTTTTAAGCAACTCAGAATAATGTGGAAAGTTAATTTAAGATGTTTCCATTAGGGATCCACTCTGTACTTTTGTGTAAATTAAAATGTATACTATTGGTAATGTCAAAGCATTCTATGCACTGAGAAAACAACTTTTTTGTCTTGCTGGACAAAGGCATGGTACAAGTTCTAATCAACACAGAATCATGTGGAAAGGTAATTTAAGGTGTTTCCGTTAGGTTTGCACTCAGCACTTTGGTGGAAAATTGAAATGTACACTGTTTGTAAAGTCAAAACAGTTTATGCACTGAGAAAAGAACTTTTTTGTCTTTATGAACAGAGGCATGAAACAAATTATAGACAACTCAGAATCATGAGGAAAGATTATTTAAGATGTTTCCATTAGGTTTGCACTCAGTACTTTGGTGTAAGATTGATATGTATACTTTTGGTAATGTCAAAGCATTGTATGCACTGAGAAAACAACTTTTTTGTCTTGCTGAGCAAAGGCATAGTACAAGTTCTAATCAACACAGAATCATGTGGAAAAGTAATTTAAGGTGTTTCCATTAGGTTTGCACTCAGCACTTTGGTGGAAAATTGAAATGTACACTATTTGTAAAGTCAAAGCATTGCATGCACTGAGAAAAGAACTTTTTTCTCTTGATGAACAGAGTCATGAAACAAATTATAGACAACTCAGAATCATGAGGAAAGATTACTTAAGATGTTTCCATTAGGTTTCCACTCAGTACTTTGGTGTAAAATTGAAATGTATACTATTGGGAAAGTCAAAGCATTGTATGCACTGCGAAAACAACTTTTTTGTCTTGCTGAACAAAGGTATGGTACAAGTTCTAATCAACACAGAATCATGTGGAAAGGAAATTTAAGGTGTTTCCATTAGGTTTGCAATCAGCACTTTGGTGGAAAATTGAAATGTATACTATTGGTAATACCAAAGCATTGTATGCTCTGAGAAAACAACTTTTTTGTTTTGCTGAGCAAAGCCATGGTACAAGTTCTAATCAACTGAGAATCATGTGTAAAGGTAATTTAAGGTGTTTCCATTAGGTTTGCCGTCAGTACTTTGGTGGAAGTTTAAAATGTATACTATTGGTAATGTCAAAGCTTTGTATGCACTGAGGAAGCAACTTTTTTGTCTTGATGAACAGAGGCATGAAACAAATTATAGACAACTCAGAATCATGAGGAAAGATCATTTAAGATGTTTCCATTAGGTTTGCAGTCAGTACTTTCGTGTAAAATTGAAATGTATACTATTGGTAAAGTCAAAGCATTGTACGCACTGAGGAAACAACTTTTTTGTCCTGCTGAGCAAAGGCATGGTACAAGTTTTAATCAACTCAGAATCATGTGGAAAGGTAAATTAAGGTGTTTCCATTAGGTTTGGAGTCAGTACTTTGGTGGAAGTTTAAAATGTATACTATTGGTAATGTCAAAGCTTTGTATGCACTGAGGAAACAACTTTTTTTTCTTGCTGAACAAAGGTATGCTACAAGTTCTAATCAACACAGAATCATGTGGAAAGGTAATTTAAGGTGTTTCCATTAGGTTTGCAATCAGCACTTTGGTGGAAAATTGAAATGTACACTATTGGTAATATCAAAGAATTCTATGCACTGAGAAAAGAACGTTTTTGTCTTTATGAACAGAGGCATGAAACAAATTATAGACAACTCAGAATCATGAGGAAAGATTATTTAAGATGTTTCCATTAGGTTTGCACTCAGTACTTTGGTGTAAAATTGAAATGTATACTATTGGTAAAGTCAAAGCATTGTATGCTCTGAGAAAACAACTTTTTTGTCTTACTGAGCAAAGCCATGGTACAACTGCTAATCAACTCAGAATCATGTGGAAAGGTAAATTAAGGTGTTTCCATTAGGTTTGGAGTCAGTACTTTGGTGGAAGTTTAAAATGTAAACTATTGGTAATGTCAAAGCTTTGTATGCACTGAGGAAACAACTTTTTTGTCTTGCTGAACAAAGGTATGGTACAAGTTCTAATCAACACAGAATCATGTGGAAAGGTAATTTAAGGTGTTTCTATTAGGTTTGCAATCAGCACTTTGGTGGAAAATTAAAATGTGTACCATTGGTAAAGTCAAAGCATTGTATGCTCTGTGAAAACAACTTTTTTATCTCGCTGGACAAAGGCATGGCACAAGTTCTAATCAACACAGAATCATGTGGAAAGGTAATTTAAGGTGTTTCCATTAGGTTTGCACTCAGCACTTTGGTGGAAAATTGAAATGTACACTGTTTGTAAAGTCAAAACAGTGTATGCACTGAGAAAAGAACTTTTTTGTCTTTATGAACAGAGGCATGAAACAAATTATAGACAACTCAGAATCATGAGGAAAGATTATTTAAGATGTTTCCATTAGGTTTGCACTCAGTACTTTGGTGTAAAATTGAAATGTATGCCATTGGTAAAGTCAAAGCATTGTATGCACTGAGAAATCAACTTTTTTGTCTTACTGAGCAAAGCCATGGTACAACTGCTAATCAACACAGAATCATGTGGAAAGATTATTTAAGATGTTTCCATTAGGTTTCCAGTCTGTACATTTGTGTAAATGATTACTATTGGCACTGTCAAAGGATTGTATGCACTGAGAAAACAACTTTTTTGTCTTGCTGAGCAAAGGCATGGTAGAAGTTCTAATCAACTCAGAATCATGTGGAAAGGTAAATTAAGGTGTTTCCATCAGGTTTGGAGTCAGTACTTTGGTGGAAGTTTAAAATGTATACTATTGGTAATGTCAAAGCTTTGTATGCACTGAGGAAACAACTTTTTTGTCTTGCTGAACAAAGGTATGGTACAAGTTCTAATCAACACAGAATCATGTGGAAAGGTAATTTAAGGTGTTTCCATTAGGTTTGCAATCAGCACTTTGGTGGAAAATTAAAATGAATACCATTGGTAAAGTCAAAGCATTGTATGCACTGAGAAAACAACTTTTTTGTCTTACTGAGCAAAGCCATGGTACAACTGCTAATCAACACAGAATCATGTGGAAAGATTATTTAAGCAGTTTCCATTAGGTTTCCACTCTGTACTTTTGTGTAAATGATTACTATTGGCACTGTCAAAGGATTGTATGCATTGAGAAAAGAACTTTTTTGTCCTGATGAGCAGAGGCATGAAATGTCTTTTAAGCAACTCAGAATAATGTGGAAAGTTAATTTAAGATGTTTCCATTAGGGATCCACTCTGTACTTTTGTGTAAATTAAAATGTATACTATTGGTAATGTCAAAGCATTCTATGCACTGAGAAAACAACTTTTTTGTCTTGCTGGACAAAGGCATGGTACAAGTTCTAATCAACACAGAATCATGTGGAAAGGTAATTTAAGGTGTTTCCGTTAGGTTTGCACTCAGCACTTTGGTGGAAAATTGAAATGTACACTGTTTGTAAAGTCAAAACAGTTTATGCACTGAGAAAAGAACTTTTTTGTCTTTATGAACAGAGGCATGAAACAAATTATAGACAACTCAGAATCATGAGGAAAGATTATTTAAGATGTTTCCATTAGGTTTGCACTCAGTACTTTGGTGTAAGATTGATATGTATACTTTTGGTAATGTCAAAGCATTGTATGCACTGAGAAAACAACTTTTTTGTCTTGCTGAGCAAAGGCATAGTACAAGTTCTAATCAACACAGAATCATGTGGAAAAGTAATTTAAGGTGTTTCCATTAGGTTTGCACTCAGCACTTTGGTGGAAAATTGAAATGTACACTATTTGTAAAGTCAAAGCATTGCATGCACTGAGAAAAGAACTTTTTTCTCTTGATGAACAGAGTCATGAAACAAATTATAGACAACTCAGAATCATGAGGAAAGATTACTTAAGATGTTTCCATTAGGTTTCCACTCAGTACTTTGGTGTAAAATTGAAATGTATACTATTGGGAAAGTCAAAGCATTGTATGCACTGCGAAAACAACTTTTTTGTCTTGCTGAACAAAGGTATGGTACAAGTTCTAATCAACACAGAATCATGTGGAAAGGAAATTTAAGGTGTTTCCATTAGGTTTGCAATCAGCACTTTGGTGGAAAATTGAAATGTATACTATTGGTAATACCAAAGCATTGTATGCTCTGAGAAAACAACTTTTTTGTTTTGCTGAGCAAAGCCATGGTACAAGTTCTAATCAACTGAGAATCATGTGTAAAGGTAATTTAAGGTGTTTCCATTAGGTTTGCCGTCAGTACTTTGGTGGAAGATTAAAATGTATACTATTGGTAATGTCAAAGCTTTGTATGCACTGAGGAAGCAACTTTTTTGTCTTGATGAACAGAGGCATGAAACAAATTATAGACAACTCAGAATCATGAGGAAAGATCATTTAAGATGTTTCCATTAGGTTTGCAGTCAGTACTTTCGTGTAAAATTGAAATGTATACTATTGGTAAAGTCAAAGCATTGTACGCACTGAGGAAACAACTTTTTTTTCCTGCTGAGCAAAGGCATGGTACAAGTTTTAATCAACTCAGAATCATGTGGAAAGGTAAATTAAGGTGTTTCCATTAGGTTTGGAGTCAGTACTTTGGTGGAAGTTTAAAATGTATACTATTGGTAATGTCAAAGCTTTGTATGCACTGAGGAAACAACTTTTTTTTCTTGCTGAACAAAGGTATGCTACAAGTTCTAATCAACACAGAATCATGTGGAAAGGTAATTTAAGGTGTTTCCATTAGGTTTGCAATCAGCACTTTGGTGGAAAATTGAAATGTACACTATTGGTAATATCAAAGAATTCTATGCACTGAGAAAAGAACGTTTTTGTCTTTATGAACAGAGGCATGAAACAAATTATAGACAACTCAGAATCATGAGGAAAGATTATTTAAGATGTTTCCATTAGGTTTGCACTCAGTACTTTGGTGTAAGATTGATATGTATTCTATTGGTAATGTCAAAGCATTGTATGCACTGAGAAAACAACTTTTTTATCTTGCTGAGCAAAGGCATAGTACAAGTTCTAATCAACTCCGAATCACGTGGAAAGGTAATTTAAGATATTGCCATCAGGTTTGCCCTCAGTACTTTGGTGGAAAATTGAAATGTATACTATTGGTAATGTCAAAGCCTTGTATGCTCTGAGAAAACAACTTTTTTATCTTGCTGGGCAAAGGCATGGTACAAGTTCTAATCAACACAGAATCATGTGGAAAGATTATTTAAGATGTTTCCATTAGGTTTGCACTCAGTACTTTGGTGTAAAATTGAAATGTATGCTATTGGTAATGTCAAAGCATTGTATGCACTCAGAAAACAACTTTTTTGTCTTGCTGAACAAAGGTATGGTACAAGTTCTAATCAACACAGAATCATGTGGAAAGGTAATTTAAGGTGTTTCCATTAGGTTTGCAATCAGCACTTTGGTGGAAAATTGAAATGTATACTATTGGTAATACCAAAGCATTGTATGCTCTGAGAAAAGAACTTTTTTGTTTTGCTGAGCAAAGGCATGGTACAAGTTCTAATCAACTCAGAATCATGTGGAAAGGTAATTTACGGTGTTTCCATTAGGTTTGCCCTCAGTACTTTGGTGGAAGTTTAAAATGTATACAATTGGTAATGTCAAAGCTTTGTATGCACTGAGGAAGCAACTTTTTTGTCTTGATGAACAGAGGCATGAAACAAATTATAGACAACTCAGAATCATGAGGAAAGATCATTTAAGATGTTTCCATTAGGTTTGCAGTCAGTACTTTGGTGTAAAATTGAAATGTATACTATTGGTAAAGTCAAAGCATTGTATGCTCTGAGAAAACAACTTTTTTGTCTTACTGAGCAAAGCCATGGTACAACTGCTAATCAACTCAGAATCATGTGGAAAGGTAAATTAAGGTGTTTCCATTAGGTTTGGAGTCAGTACTTTGGTGGAAGTTTAAAATGTAAACTATTGGTAATGTCAAAGCTTTGTATGCACTGAGGAAACAACTTTTTTGTCTTGCTGAACAAAGGTATGGTACAAGTTCTAATCAACACAGAATCATGTGGAAAGGTAATTTAAGGTGTTTCTATTAGGTTTGCAATCAGCACTTTGGTGGAAAATTAAAATGTATACCATTGGTAAAGTCAAAGCATTGTATGCTCTGTGAAAACAACTTTTTTATCTCGCTGGACAAAGGCATGGCACAAGTTCTAATCAACACAGAATCATGTGGAAAGGTAATTTAAGGTGTTTCCATTAGGTTTGCACTCAGCACTTTGGTGGAAAATTGAAATGTACACTGTTTGTAAAGTCAAAACAGTGTATGCACTGAGAAAAGAACTTTTTTGTCTTTATGAACAGAGGCATGAAACAAATTATAGACAACTCAGAATCATGAGGAAAGAATATTTAAGATGTATCCATTAGGTTTGCACTCAGTACTTTGGTGTAAAATTGAAATGTATGCCATTGGTAAAGTCAAAGCATTGTATGCACTGAGAAAACAACTTTTTTGTCTTACTGAGCAAAGCCATGGTACAACTGCTAATCAACACAGAATCATGTGGAAAGATTATTTAAGATGTTTCCATTAGGTTTCCAGTCTGTACATTTGTGTAAATGATTACTATTGGCACTGTCAAAGGATTGTATGCATTGAGAAAAGAACTTTTTTGTCCTGATGAGCAGAGGCATGAAATGTCTTTTAAGCAACTCAGAATAATGTGGAAAGTTAATTGAAGATATTTCCATTAGGGATCCACTCTGTACTTTTGTGTAAATTAAAATGTATACTATTGGTAATGTCAAAGCATTCTATGCACTGAGAAAACAACTTTTTTGTCTTGCTGAGCAAAGGCATGGTACAAGTTCTAATCAACTCAGAATCATGTGGAAAGGTAAATTAAGGTGTTTACATTAGGTTTGGAGTCAGTACTTTGGTGGAAGTTTAAAATGTATACTATTGGTAATGTCAAAGCTTTGTATGCACTGAGGAAACAACTTTTTTGTCCTGCTGAGCAAAGGTATGTTACAAGTTCTAATCAACACAGAATCATGTGGAAAGGTAATTTAAGGTGTTTCCATTAGGTTTTCAATCAGCACTTTGGTGGAAAATTAAAATGTATACCATTGGTAAAGTCAAAGCATTGTACGCTCTGAGAAAACAACATTTTTTATCTTGCTGGACAAAGGCATGGTACAAGTTCTAATCAACACAGAATCATGTGGAAAGGTAATTTAAGGTGTTTCCATTAGGTTTGCACTCAGCACTTTGGTGGAAAATTGAAATGTACACTGTTTGTAATGTCAATACAGTGTATGCACTGAGAAAAGAACTTTTTTGTCTTTATGAACAGAGGCATGAAACAAATTATAGACAACTCAGAATCATGAGGAAAGATTATTTAAGATGTTTCCATTAGGTTTGCACTCAGTACTTTGGTGTAAGATTGATATGTATTCTATTGGTAATGTCAAAGCATTGTATGCACTGAGAAAACAACTTTTTTGTCTTGCTGAGCAAAGGCATGGTACAAGTTCTAATCAACTCAGAATCATGTGGAAAGGTAAATTAAGGTGTTTCCATCAGGTTTGGAGTCAGTACTTTGGTGGAAGTTTAAAATGTATACTATTGGTAATGTCAAAGCTTTGTATGCACTGAGGAAACAACTTTTTTGTCTTGCTGAACAAAGGTATGGTACAAGTTCTAATCAACACAGAATCATGTGGAAAGGTAATTTAAGGTGTTTCCATTAGGTTTGCAATCAGCACTTTGGTGGAAAATTAAAATGAATACCATTGGTAAAGTCAAAGCATTGTATGCACTGAGAAAACAACTTTTTTGTCTTACTGAGCAAACCAATGGTACAACTGCTAATCAACACAGAATCATGTGGAAAGATTATTTAAGCAGTTTCCATTAGGTTTCCACTCTGTACTTTTGTGTAAATGATTACTATTGGCACTGTCTAAGGATTGTATGCATTGAGAAAAGAACTTTTTTGTCCTGATGAGCAGAGGCATGAAATGTCTTTTAAGCAACTCAGAATAATGTGGAAAGTTAATTTAAGATGTTTCCATTAGGGATCCACTCTGTACTTTTGTGTAAATTAAAATGTATACTATTGGTAATGTCAAAGCATTCTATGCACTGAGAAAACAACTTTTTTGTCTTGCTGGACAAAGGCATGGTACAAGTTCTAATCAACACAGAATCATGTGGAAAGGTAATTTAAGGTGTTTCCGTTAGGTTTGCACTCAGCACTTTGGTGGAAAATTGAAATGTACACTGTTTGTAAAGTCAAAACAGTGTATGCACTGAGAAAAGAACTTTTTTGTCTTTATGAACAGAGGCATGAAACAAATTATAGACAACTCAGAATCATGAGGAAAGATTATTTAAGATGTTTCCATTAGGTTTGCACTCAGTACTTTGGTGTAAGATTGATATGTATACTTTTGGTAATGTCAAAGCATTGTATGCACTGAGAAAACAACTTTTTTGTCTTGCTGAGCAAAGGCATAGTACAAGTTCTAATCAACACAGAATCATGTGGAAAAGTAATTTAAGGTGTTTCCATTAGGTTTGCACTCAGCACTTTGGTGGAAAATTGAAATGTACACTATTTGTAAAGTCAAAGCATTGCATGCACTGAGAAAAGAACTTTTTTCTCTTGATGAACAGAGGCATGAAACAAATTATAGACAACTCAGAATCATGAGGAAAGATTATTTAAGATGTTTCCATTAGGTTTGCACTCAGTACTTTGGTGTAAGATTGATATGTATACTTTTGGTAATGTCAAAGCATTGTATGCACTGAGAAAACAACTTTTTTGTCTTGCTGAGCAAAGGCATAGTACAAGCTCTAATCAACTCAGAATCATGTGGAAAGGGAATTTAAGATGTTGCCATCAGCTTTGCACTCAGTACTTTGGTGGAAAATTGAAATGTATACTATTGGTAATGTCAAAGCATTGTATGCTCTGAGAAAACAACTTTTTTATCTTGCTGGGCAAAGGCATGGTACAAGTTCTAATCAACACAGAATCATGTGGAAAGATTATTTAAGATGTTTCCATTAGGTTTGCACTCAGTACTTTGGTGTAAAATTGAAATGTATGCTATTGGTAAAGTCAAAGCATTGTATGCACTGAGAAAACAACTTTTTTGTCTTGCTGAACAAAGGTATGGTACAAGTTCTAATCAACACAGAATCATGTGGAAAGGTAATTTAAGGTGTTTCCATTAGGTTTGCAATCAGCACGTTGGTGGAAAATTAAAATGTATACCATTGGTAAAGTCAAAGCATTGTATGCTCTGAGAAAACAACTTTTTTATCTCGCTGGACAAAGGCATGGCACAAGTTCTAATCAACACAGAATCATGTGGAAAGGTAATTTAAGGTGTTTCCATTAGGTTTGCACTCAGCACTTTGGTGGAAAATTGAAATGTGCACTGTTTGTAAAGTCAAAACAGTGTATGCACTGAGAAAAGAACTTTTTTGTCTTTATGAACAGAGGCATGAAACAAATTATAGACAACTCAGAATCATGAGGAAAGATTATTTAAGATGTTTCCATTAGGTTTGCACTCAGTACTTTGGTGTAAAATTGAAATGTATACCATTGGTAAAGTCAAAGCATTGTATGCACTGAGAAAACAACTTTTTTGTCTTACTGAGCAAAGCCATGGTACAACTGCTAATGAACACAGAATCATGTGGAAAGATTATTTAAGATGTTTCCATAAGGTTTCCAGTCTGTACATTTGTGTAAATGATTACTATTGGCACTGTGAAAGGATTGTATGCATTGAGAAAAGAACTTTTTTGTCCTGATGAGCAGAGGCATGAAATGTCTTTTAAGCAACTCAGAATAATGTGGAAAGTTAATTTAAGATATTTCCATTAGGGATCCACTCTGTACTTTTGTGTAAATTAAAATGTATACTATTGGAAATGTCAAAGCTTTGTATGCACTGAGGAAACAACTTTTTTGTCCTGCTGAGCAAAGGTATGTTACAAGTTCTAATCAACACAGAATCATGTGGAAAGGTAATTTAAGGTGTTTCCATTAGGTTTTCAATCAGCACTTTGGTGGAAAATTAAAATGTATACCATTGGTAAAGTCAAAGCATTGTACGCTCTGAGAAAACAACATTTTTTATCTTGCTGGACAAAGGCATGGTACAAGTTCTAATCAACACAGAATCATGTGGAAAGGTAATTTAAGGTGTTTCCATTAGGTTTGCACTCAGCACTTTGGTGGAAAATTGAAATGTACACTGTTTGTAATGTAAATACAGTGAATGCACTGAGAAAAGAACTTTTTTGTCTTTATGAACAGAGGCATGAAACAAATTATAGACAACTCAGAATCATGAGGAAAGATTATTTAAGATGTTTCCATTAGGTTTGCACTCAGTACTTTGGTGTAAGATTGATATGTATTCTATTGTTAATGTCAAAGCATTGTATGCACTGAGAAAACAACTTTTTTGTCTTGCTGAGCAAAGGCATGGTACAAGTTCTAATCAACTCAGAATCATGTGGAAAGGTAAATTAAGGTGTTTCCATCAGGTTTGGAGTCAGTACTTTGGTGGAAGTTTAAAATGTATACTATTGGTAATGTCAAAGCTTTGTATGCACTGAGGAAACAACTTTTTTGTCTTGCTGAACAAAGGTATGGTACAAGTTCTAATCAACACAGAATCATGTGGAAAGGTAATTTAAGGTGTTTCCATTAGGTTTGCAATCAGCACTTTGGTGGAAAATTAAAATGAATACCATTGGTAAAGTCAAAGCATTGTATGCACTGAGAAAACAACTTTTTTGTCTTACTGAGCAAAGCCATGGTACAACTGCTAATCAACACAGAATCATGTGGAAAGATTATTTAAGCAGTTTCCATTAGGTTTCCACTCTGTACTTTTGTGTAAATGATTACTATTGGCACTGTCAAAGGATTGTATGCATTGAGAAAAGAACTTTTTTGTCCTGATGAGCAGAGGCATGAAATGTCTTTTAAGCAACTCAGAATAATGTGGAAAGTTAATTTAAGATGTTTCCATTAGGGATCCACTCTGTACTTTTGTGTAAATTAAAATGTATACTATTGGTAATGTCAAAGCATTCTATGCACTGAGAAAACAACTTTTTTGTCTTGCTGGACAAAGGCATGGTACAAGTTCTAATCAACACAGAATCATGTGGAAAGGTAATTTAAGGTGTTTCCGTTAGGTTTGCACTCAGCACTTTGGTGGAAAATTGAAATGTACACTGTTTGTAAAGTCAAAACAGTGTATGCACTGAGAAAAGAACTTTTTTGTCTTTATGAACAGAGGCATGAAACAAATTATAGACAACTCAGAATCATGAGGAAAGATTATTTAAGATGTTTCCATTAGGTTTGCACTCAGTACTTTGGTGTAAGATTGATATGTATACTTTTGGTAATGTCAAAGCATTGTATGCACTGAGAAAACAACTTTTTTGTCTTGCTGAGCAAAGGCATAGTACAAGTTCTAATCAACACAGAATCATGTGGAAAAGTAATTTAAGGTGTTTCCATTAGGTTTGCACTCAGCACTTTGGTGGAAAATGAAATGTACACTATTTGTAAAGTCAAAGCATTGCATGCACTGAGAAAAGAACTTTTTTCTCTTGATGAACAGAGGCATGAAACAAATTATAGACAACTCAGAATCATGAGGAAAGATTATTTAAGATGTTTCCATTAGGTTTGCACTCAGTACTTTGGTGTAAGATTGATATGTATACTTTTGGTAATGTCAAAGCATTGTATGCACTGAGAAAACAACTTTTTTGTCTTGCTGAGCAAAGGCATAGTACAAGTTCTAATCAACTCAGAATCATGTGGAAAGGGAATTTAAGATGTTGCCATCAGCTTTGCACTCAGTACTTTGGTGGAAAATTGAAATGTATACTATTGGTAATGTCAAAGCATTGTATGCTCTGAGAAAACAACTTTTTTATCTTGCTGGGCAAAGGCATGGTACAAGTTCTAATCAACACAGAATCATGTGGAAAGATTATTTAAGATGTTTCCATTAGGTTTGCACTCAGTACTTTGGTGTAAAATTGAAATGTATGCTATTGGTAAAGTCAAAGCATTGTATGCACTGAGAAAACAACTTTTTTGTCTTGCTGAACAAAGGTATGGTACAAGTTCTAATCAACACAGAATCATGTGGAAAGGTAATTTAAGGTGTTTCCATTAGGTTTGCAATCAGCACTTTGGTGGAAAATTAAAATGTATACCATTGGTAAAGTCAAAGCATTGTATGCTCTGAGAAAACAACTTTTTTATCTCGCTGGACAAAGGCATGGCACAAGTTCTAATCAACACAGAATCATGTGGAAAGGTAATTTAAGGTGTTTCCATTAGGTTTGCACTCAGCACTTTGGTGGAAAATTGAAATGTGCACTGTTTGTAAAGTCAAAACAGTGTATGCACTGAGAAAAGAACTTTTTTGTCTTTATGAACAGAGGCATGAAACAAATTATAGACAACTCAGAATCATGAGGAAAGATTATTTAAGATGTTTCCATTAGGTTTGCACTCAGTACTTTGGTGTAAAATTGAAATGTATACCATTGGTAAAGTCAAAGCATTGTATGCACTGAGAAAACAACTTTTTTGTCTTACTGAGCAAAGCCATGGTACAACTGCTAATGAACACAGAATCATGTGGAAAGATTATTTAAGATGTTTCCATAAGGTTTCCAGTCTGTACATTTGTGTAAATGATTACTATTGGCACTGTGAAAGGATTGTATGCATTGAGAAAAGAACTTTTTTGTCCTGATGAGCAGAGGCATGAAATGTCTTTTAAGCAACTCAGAATAATGTGGAAAGTTAATTTAAGATATTTCCATTAGGGATCCACTGTGTACTTTTTTGTAAATTAAAATGTATACTATTGGAAATGTCAAAGCTTTGTATGCACTGAGGAAACAACTTTTTTGTCTTGCTGAACAAAGGTATGGTACAAGTTCTAATCAACACAGAATCATGTGGAAAGGTAATTTAAGGTGTTTCCATTAGGTTTGCACTCAGCACTTTGGTGGAAAATTGAAATGTACACTGTTTGTAAAATCAAAACAGTGTATGCACTGAGAAAACAACTTTTTTGTCTTTATGAACAGAGGCATGAAACAAAGTATAGACAACTCAGAATCATGAGGAAAGATTATTTAAGATGTTTCCATTAGGTTTTTACTCAGTACTTTGGTGTAAAATTGAAATGTATTCCATTGGTAAAGTCAAAGCATTGTATGCACTGAGAAAACAACTTTTTTGTCTTACTGAGCAAAGCCATGGTACAACTGCTAATCAACACAGAATCATGTGGAAAGATTATTTAAGCTGTTTCCATTAGGTTTCCACTCTGTACTTTTGTGTAAATGATTACTATTGGCACTGTCAAAGGATTGTATGCATTGAGAAAAGAACTTTTTTGTCCTGATGAGCAGAGGCATGAAATGTCTTTTAAGCAACTCAGAATAATGTGGAAAGTTAATTTAAGATGTTTACATTAGGGATCCACTCTGTACTTTTGTGTAAATTAAAATGTATACTATTGGTAATGTCAAAGCATTCTATGCAAAGAGAAAACAACTTTTTTGTCTTGCTGGACAAAGGCATGGTACAAGTTCTAATCAACACAGAATCATGTGGAAAGGTAATTTAAGGTGTTTCCATTAGGTTTGCACTCAGCACTTTGGTGGAAAATTGAAATGTACACTGTTTGTAAAGTCAAAACAGTGTATGCTCTGAGAAAACAACTTTTTTATCTTGCTGGGCAAAGGCATGGTACAAGTTCTAATCAACACAGAATCATGTGGAAAGATTATTTAAGATGTTTCCATTAGGTTTGCACTCAGTACTTTGGTGTAAAATTGAAATGTATGCTATTGGTAAAGTCAAAGCATTGTATGCACTGAGAAAACAACTTTTTTGTCTTGCTGAACAAAGGTATGGTACAAGTTCTAATCAACACAGAATCATGTGGAAAGGTAATTTAAGGTGTTTCCATTAGGTTTGCAATCAGCACTTTGGTGGAAAATTGAAATGTATACTATTGGTAATACCAAAGCATTGTATGCTCTGAGAAAACAACTTTTTTGTTTTGCTGAGCAAAGGCATGGTACAAGTTCTAATCAACTCAGAATCATGTGGAAAGGTAATTTAAGGTGTTTCCATTAGGTTTGCCGTCAGTACTTTGGTGGAAGTTTAAAATGTATACAATTGGTAATGTCAAAGCTTTGTATGCACTGAGGAAGCAACTTTTTTGTCTTGATGAACAGAGGCATGAAACAAATTATAGACAACTCAGAATCATGAGGAAAGATCATTTAAGATGTTTCCATTAGGTTTGCAGTCAGTACTTTATTGTAAATTTGAAATGTATACCATTGGTAAAGTCAAAGCATTGTACGCACTGAGGAAACAACTTTTTTGTCCTGCTGAGCAAAGGTATGTTACAAGTTCTAATCAACACAGAATCATGTGGAAAGGTAATTTAAGGTGTTTCCATTAGGTTTGCACTCAGCACTTTGGTGGAAAATTGAAATGTACACTGTTTGTAAAGTCAAAACAGTGTATGCACTGAGAAAAGAACTTTTTTGTCTTTATGAACAGAGGCATGAAACAAATTATAGACAACTCAGAATCATGAGGAAAGATTATTTAAGATGTTTCCATTAGGTTTGCACTCAGTACTTTGGTGTAAAATTGAAATGTATACCATTGGTAAAGTCAAAGCATTGTATGCACTGAGAAAACAACTTTTTTGTCTTACTGAGCAAAGCCATGGTACAACTGCTAATGAACACAGAATCATGTGGAAAGATTATTTAAGATGTTTCCATAAGGTTTCCAGTCTGTACATTTGTGTAAATGATTACTATTGGCACTGTGAAAGGATTGTATGCATTGAGAAAAGAACTTTTTTGTCCTGATGAGCAGAGGCATGAAATGTCTTTTAAGCAACTCAGAATAATGTGAAAAGTTAATTTAAGATATTTCCATTAGGGATCCACTCTGTACTTTTGTGTAAATTAAAATGTATAGTATTGGTAATGTCAAAGCATTCTATGCACTGAGAAAACAACTGTTTTGTCTTGCTGAGCAAAGGCATGGTACAAGTTCTAATCAACACAGAATCATGTGGAAAGGTAATTTAAGGTGTTTCCATTAGGTTTGCACTCAGCACTTTGGTGGAAAATTGAAATGTACACTGTTTGTAAAATCAAAACAGTGTATGCACTGAGAAAACAACTTTTTTGTCTTTATGAACAGAGGCATGAAACAAAGTATAGACAACTCAGAATCATGAGGAAAGATTATTTAAGATGTTTCCATTAGGCTTGTACTCAGTACTTTGGTGTAAAATTGAAATGTATTCCATTGGTAAAGTCAAAGCATTGTATGCAATGAGAAAACAACTTTTTTGTCTTACTGAGCAAAGCCATGGTACAACTGCTAATCAACACAGAATCATGTGGAAAGATTATTTAAGATGTTTCCATTAGGTTTCCAGTCTGTACATTTGTGTAAATGATTACTATTGGCACTGTGAAAGGATTGTATGCATTGAGAATAGAACTTTTTTGTCCTGATGAGCAGAGGCATGAAATGTCTTTTAAGCAACTCAGAATAATGTGGAAAGTTAATTTAAGATATTTCCATTAGGGATCCACTCTGTACTTTTGTGTAAATTAAAATGTATTCTATTGGTAATGTCAAAGCATTCTATGCACTGAGAAAACAACTTTTTTGTCTTGCTGAGCAAAGGCATGGTACAAGTTCTAATCAACTCAGAATCATGTGGAAAGGTAAATTAAGGTGTTCCCATTAGGTTTGGAGTCAGTACTTTGGTGGAAGTTTAAAATGTATACTATTGGTAATGTCAAAGCTTTGTATGCACTGAGGAAACAACTTTTTTGTCTTGCTGAACAAAGGTATGGTACAAGTTCTAATCAACACAGAATCATGTGGAAAGGTAATTTAAGGTGTTTCCATTAGGTTTGCAATCAGCACTTTGGTGGAAAATTAAAATGAATACCATTGGTAAAGTCAAAGCTTTGTATGCACTGAGAAAACAACTTTTTCGTCTTACTGAGCAAAGCCATGGTACAACTGCTAATCAACACAGAATCATGTGGAAAGATTATTTAAGCTGTTTCCATTAGGTTTCCACTCTGTACTTTTGTGTAAATGATTACTATTGGCACTGCCAAAGGATTGTATGCATTGAGAAAAGAACTTTTTTGTCCTGATGAGCAGAGGCATGAAATGTCTTTTAAGCAACTCAGAATAATGTGGAAAGTTAATTTAAGATGTTTCCATTAGGGATCCACCCTGTACTTTTGTGTAAATTAAAATGTATACTATTGGTAATGTCAAAGCATTCTATGCACTGAGAAAACAACTTTTTTGTCTTGCTGGACAAAGGCATGGTACAAGTTCTAATCAACACAGAATCATGTGGAAAGGTAATTTAAGGTGTTTCCATTAGGTTTGCACTCAGCACTTTGGTGGAAAATTGAAATGTACACTGTTTGTAAAGTCAAAACAGTGTATGCACTGAGAAAAGATCTTTTTTGTCTTTATGAACAGAGGCATGAAACAAATTATAGACAACTCAGAATCATGAGGAAAGATTATTTAAGATGTTTCCATTAGGTTTGCACTCAGTACTTTGGTGTAAGATTGATATGTATTCTATTGGTAATGTCAAAGCATTGTATGCACTGAGAAAACAACTTTTTTGTCTTGCTGAGCAAAGGCATAGTACAAGTTTTAATCAACTCAGAATCACGTGGAAAGGTAATTTAAGATATTGCCATCAGGTTTGCACTCAGTACTTTGGTGGAAAATTGAAATGTATACTATTGGTAATGTCAAAGCCTTGTATGCTCTGAGAAAACAACTTTTTTATCTTGCTCGGCAAAGGCATGGTACAAGTTCTAATCAACACAGAATCATGTGGAAAGGTAATTTAAGGTGTTTCCATTAGGTTTGCACTCAGCACTTTGGTGGAAAATTGAAATGTACACTATTTGTAAAGTCAAAGCATTGCATGCACTGAGAAAAGAACTTTTTTCTCTTGATGAACAGAGGCATGAAACAAATTATAGACAACTCAGAATCATGAGGAAAGATTATTTAAGATGTTTCCATTAGGTTTGCACTCAGTACTTTGGTGTAAGATTGATATGTATACTTTTGGTAATGTCAAAGCATTGTATGCACTGAGAAAACAACTTTTTTGTCTTGCTGAGCAAAGGCTTGTACAAGTTCTAATCAACTCAGAATCATGTGGAAAGGGAATTTAAGATGTTGCCATCAGCTTTGCACTCAGTACTTTGGTGGAAAATTGAAATGTATACTATTGGTAATGTCAAAGCATTGTATGCTCTGAGAAAACAACTTTTTTCTCTTGCTGGGCAAAGGCATGGTACAAGTTCTAATCAACACAGAATCATGTGGAAAGATTATTTAAGATGTTTCCATTAGGTTTGCACTCAGTACTTTGGTGTAAAATTGAAATGTATGCTATTGGTAAAGTCAAAGCATTGTATGCACTGAGAAAACAACTTTTTTGTCTTGCTGAACAAAGGTATGGTACAAGTTCTAATCAACACAGAATCATGTGGAAAGGTAATTTAAGGTGTTTCCATTAGGTTTGCAATCAGCACTTTGGTGGAAAATTGAAATGTATACTATTGGTAATACCAAAGCATTGTATGCTCTGAGAAAACAACTTTTTTGTTTTGCTGAGCAAAGGCATGGTACAAGTTCTAATCAACTCAGAATCATGTGGAAAGGTAATTTAAGGTATTTCCATTAGGTTTGCCGTCAGTACTTTGGTGGAAGTTTAAAATGTATACAATTGGTAATGTCAAAGCTTTGTATGCACTGAGGAAGCAACTTTTTTGTCTTGATGAACAGAGGCATGAAACAAATTATAGACAACTCAGAATCATGAGGAAAGATCATTTAAGATGTTTCCATTAGGTTTGCAGTCAGTACTTTATTGTAAAATTGAAATGTATACTATTGGTAAAGTCAAAGCATTGTACGCACTGAGGAAACAACTTTTTTGTCCTGCTGAGCAAAGGTATGTTACAAGTTCTAATCAACACAGAATCATGTGGAAAGGTAATTTAAGGTGTTTCCATTAGGTTTGGAGTCAGTACTTTGGTGGAAGTTTAAAATGTATACTATTGGTAATGTCAAAGCTTTGTATGCACTGAGGAAACAACTTCTTTGTCTTGCTGAACAAAGGTATGGTACAAGTTCTAATCAACACAGAATCATGTGGAAAGGTAATTTAAGGTGTTTCCATTAGGTTTGCAATCAGCACTTTGGTGGAAAATTAAAATGAATACCATTGGTAAAGTCAAAGCTTTGTATGCACTGAGAAAACAACTTTTTTGTCTTACTGAGCAAAGCCATGGTACAACTGCTAATCAACACAGAATCATGTGGAAAGATTATTTAAGCTGTTTCCATTAGGTTTCCACTCTGTACTTTTGTGTAAATGATTACTATTGGCACTGTCAAAGGATTGTATGCATTGAGAAAAGAACTTTTTTGTCCTGATGAGCAGAGGCATGAAATGTCTTTTAAGCAACTCAGAATAATGTGGAAAGTTAATTTAAGATGTTTCCATTAGGGATCCACTCTGTACTTTTGTGTAAATTAAAATGTATACTATTGGTAATGTCAAAGCATTCTATGCAAAGAGAAAACAACTTTTTTGTCTTGCTGGACAAAGGCATGGTACAAGTTCTAATCAGCACAGAATCATGTGGAAAGGTAGTTTAAGGTGTTTCCATTAGGTTTGCACTCAGCACTTTGGTGGAAAATTGAAATGTACACTGTTTGTAAAGTCAAAACAGTGTATGCACTGAGAAAACAACTTTTTTGTCTTGCTGAGCAAAGGCATAGTACAAGTTCTAATCAACTCAGAATCATGTGGAAAGGGAATTTAAGATGTTGCCATCAGGTTTGCACTCAGTACTTTGGTGGAAAATTGAAATGTATACTATTGGTAATGTCAAAGCATTGTATGCTCTGAGAAAACAACTTTTTTATCTTGCTGGGCAAAGGCATGGTACAAGTTCTAATCAACACAGAATCATGTGGAAAGATTATTTAAGATGTTTCCATTAGGTTTGCACTCAGTACTTTGGTGTAAAATTGAAATGTATGCTATTGGTAAAGTCGAAGCATTGTATGCACTGAGAAAACAACTTTTTTGTTTTGCTGAACAAAGGTATGGTACGAGTTCTAATCAACACAGAATCATGTGGAAAGGTAATTTAAGGTGTTTCCATTAGGTTTGCAATCAGCACTTTGGTGGAAAATTGAAATGTATACTATTGGTAATACCAAAGCATTGTATGCTCTGAGAAAACAACTTTTTTGTTTTGCTGAGCAAAGGCATGGTACAAGTTCTAATCAACTCAGAATCATGTGGAAAGGTAATTTAAGGTGTTTCCATTAGGTTTGCCGTCAGTACTTTGGTGGAAGTTTAAAATGTATACAATTGGTAATGTCAAAGCTTTGTATGCACTGAGGAAGCAACTTTTTTGTCTTGATGAACAGAGGCATGAAACAAATTATAGACAACTCAGAATCATGAGGAAAGATCATTTAAGATGTTTCCATTAGGTTTGCAGTCAGTACTTTGGTGTAAAATTGAAATGTATACTATTGGTAAAGTCAAAGCATTGTATGCTCTGAGAAAACAACTTTTTTGTCTTACTGAGCAAAGCCATGGTACAACTGCTAATCAACTCAGAATCATGTGGAAAGGTAAATTAAGGTGTTTCCATTAGGTTTGGAGTCAGTACTTTGGTGGAAGTTTAAAATGTAAACTATTGGTAATGTCAAAGCTTTGTATGCACTGAGGAAACAACTTTTTTGTCTTGCTGAACAAAGGTATGGTACAAGTTCTAATCAACACAGAATCATGTGGAAAGGTAATTTAAGGTGTTTCTATTAGGTTTGCAATCAGCACTTTGGTGGAAAATTAAAATGTATACCATTGGTAAAGTCAAAGCATTGTATGCTCTGTGAAAACAACTTTTTTATCTCGCTGGACAAAGGCATGGCACAAGTTCTAATCAACACAGAGTCATGTGGAAAGGTAATTTAAGGTGTTTCCATTAGGTTTGCACTCAGCACTTTGGTGGAAAATTGAAATGTACACTGTTTGTAAAGTCAAAACAGTGTATGCACTGAGAAAAGAACTTTTTTGTCTTTATGAACAGAGGCATGAAACAAATTATAGACAACTCAGAATCATGAGGAAAGATTATTTAAGATGTTTCCATTAGGTTTGCACTCAGTACTTTGGTGTAAAATTGAAATGTATGCCATTGGTAAAGTCAAAGCATTGTATGCACTGAGAAATCAACTTTTTTGTCTTACTGAGCAAAGCCATGGTACAACTGCTAATCAACACAGAATCATGTGGAAAGATTATTTAAGATGTTTCCATTAGGTTTCCAGTCTGTACATTTGTGTAAATGATTACTATTGGCACTGTCAAAGGATTGTATGCACTGAGAAAACAACTTTTTTGTCTTGCTGAGCAAAGGCATGGTACAAGTTCTAATCAACTCAGAATCATGTGGAAAGGTAAATTAAGGTGTTTCCATCAGGTTTGGAGTCAGTACTTTGGTGGAAGTTTAAAATGTATACTATTGGTAATGTCAAAGCTTTGTATGCACTGAGGAAACAACTTTTTTGTCTTGCTGAACAAAGGTATGGTACAAGTTCTAATCAACACAGAATCATGTGGAAAGGTAATTTAAGGTGTTTCCATTAGGTTTGCAATCAGCACTTTGGTGGAAAATTAAAATGAATACCATTGGTAAAGTCAAAGCATTGTATGCACTGAGAAAACAACTTTTTTGTCTTACTGAGCAAAGCCATGGTACAACTGCTAATCAACACAGAATCATGTGGAAAGATTATTTAAGCAGTTTCCATTAGGTTTCCACTCTGTACTTTTGTGTAAATGATTACTATTGGCACTGTCAAAGGATTGTATGCATTGAGAAAAGAACTTTTTTGTCCTGATGAGCAGAGGCATGAAATGTCTTTTAAGCAACTCAGAATAATGTGGAAAGTTAATTTAAGATGTTTCCATTAGGGATCCACTCTGTACTTTTGTGTAAATTAAAATGTATACTATTGGTAATGTCAAAGCATTCTATGCACTGAGAAAACAACTTTTTTGTCTTGCTGGACAAAGGCATGGTACAAGTTCTAATCAACACAGAATCATGTGGAAAGGTAATTTAAGGTGTTTCCGTTAGGTTTGCACTCAGCACTTTGGTGGAAAATTGAAATGTACACTGTTTGTAAAGTCAAAACAGTTTATGCACTGAGAAAAGAACTTTTTTGTCTTTATGAACAGAGGCATGAAACAAATTATAGACAACTCAGAATCATGAGGAAAGATTATTTAAGATGTTTCCATTAGGTTTGCACTCAGTACTTTGGTGTAAGATTGATATGTATACTTTTGGTAATGTCAAAGCATTGTATGCACTGAGAAAACAACTTTTTTGTCTTGCTGAGCAAAGGCATAGTACAAGTTCTAATCAACACAGAATCATGTGGAAAAGTAATTTAAGGTGTTTCCATTAGGTTTGCACTCAGCACTTTGGTGGAAAATTGAAATGTACACTATTTGTAAAGTCAAAGCATTGCATGCACTGAGAAAAGAACTTTTTTCTCTTGATGAACAGAGTCATGAAACAAATTATAGACAACTCAGAATCATGAGGAAAGATTACTTAAGATGTTTCCATTAGGTTTCCACTCAGTACTTTGGTGTAAAATTGAAATGTATACTATTGGGAAAGTCAAAGCATTGTATGCACTGCGAAAACAACTTTTTTGTCTTGCTGAACAAAGGTATGGTACAAGTTCTAATCAACACAGAATCATGTGGAAAGGAAATTTAAGGTGTTTCCATTAGGTTTGCAATCAGCACTTTGGTGGAAAATTGAAATGTATACTATTGGTAATACCAAAGCATTGTATGCTCTGAGAAAACAACTTTTTTGTTTTGCTGAGCAAAGCCATGGTACAAGTTCTAATCAACTGAGAATCATGTGTAAAGGTAATTTAAGGTGTTTCCATTAGGTTTGCCGTCAGTACTTTGGTGGAAGTTTAAAATGTATACTATTGGTAATGTCAAAGCTTTGTATGCACTGAGGAAGCAACTTTTTTGTCTTGATGAACAGAGGCATGAAACAAATTATAGACAACTCAGAATCATGAGGAAAGATCATTTAAGATGTTTCCATTAGGTTTGCAGTCAGTACTTTCGTGTAAAATTGAAATGTATACTATTGGTAAAGTCAAAGCATTGTACGCACTGAGGAAACAACTTTTTTGTCCTGCTGAGCAAAGGCATGGTAGAAGTTTTAATCAACTCAGAATCATGTGGAAAGGTAAATTAAGGTGTTTCCATTAGGTTTGGAGTCAGTACTTTGGTGGAAGTTTAAAATGTATACTATTGGTAATGTCAAAGCTTTGTATGCACTGAGGAAACAACTTTTTTTTCTTGCTGAACAAAGGTATGCTACAAGTTCTAATCAACACAGAATCATGTGGAAAGGTAATTTAAGGTGTTTCCATTAGGTTTGCAATCAGCACTTTGGTGGAAAATTGAAATGTACACTATTGGTAATATCAAAGAATTCTATGCACTGAGAAAAGAACGTTTTTGTCTTTATGAACAGAGGCATGAAACAAATTATAGACAACTCAGAATCATGAGGAAAGATTATTTAAGACGTTTCCATTAGGTTTGCACTCAGTACTTTGGTGTAAGATTGATATGTATTCTATTGGTAATGTCAAAGCATTGTATGCACTGAGAAAACAACTTTTTTATCTTGCTGAGCAAAGGCATAGTACAAGTTCTAATCAACTCCGAATCACGTGGAAAGGTAATTTAAGATATTGCCATCAGGTTTGCACTCAGCACTTTGGTGGAAAATTGAAATGTACACTATATGTAAAGTCAAAGCATTGCATGCACTGAGCAAAAAACTTTTTTCTCTTGATGAACAGAGGCATGAAACAAATTATAGACAACTCAGAATCATGAGGAAAGATTATTTAAGATGTTTCCATTAGGTTTGCACTCAGTACTTTGGTGTAAAATTGAAATGTATACTATTGGTAAAGTCAAATCATTGTATGCACTGAGAAAACAACTTTTTTGTCTTACTGAGCAAAGCCATGGTGCAACTGCTAATCAACACAGAATCATGTGGAAAGATTATTTAAGATGTTTCCATTAGGTTTCCAGTCTGTACATTTGTGTAAATGATTACTATTGGCACTGTCAAAGGATTGTATGCATTGAGAAAAGAACTTTTTTGTCCTGATGAGCAGAGGCATGAAACAAATTATAGACAACTCAGAATCATGAGGAAAGATTATTTAAGATGTTTCCATTAGGTTTGCACTCAGTACTTTGGCGTAAAATTGAAATGTATACTATTGGTAAAGTCAAAGATTTGTATGCACTGAGAAAACAACTTTTTTGTCTTACTGAGCAAAGCCATGGTTCAACTGCTAATCAACACAGAATCATGTGGAAAGATTATTTAAGATGTTTCCATTAGGTTTCCAGTCTGTACATTTGTGTAAATGATTACTATTGGCACTGTCAAAGGATTGTATGCATTGAGAAAAGGACTTTTTTGTCCTGATGAGCAGAGGCATGAAATGTCTTTTAAGCAACTCAGAATAATGTGGAAAGTTAATTTAAGATATTTCCATTAGGGATCCACTCTGTACTTTTGTGTAAATTAAAATGTATACTATTGGTAATGTCAAAGCATTCTATGCACTGAGAAAACAACTTTTTTGTCTTGCTGGACAAAGGCATGGTACAAGTTCTAATCAACACAGAATCATGTGGAAAGATTATTTAAGATGTTTCCATTAGGTTTGCACTCAGTACTTTGGTGTAAAATTGAAATGTATGCTATTGGTAATGTCAAAGCATTGTATGCACTCAGAAAACAACTTTTTTGTCTTGCTGAACAAAGGTATGGTACAAGTTCTAATCAACACAGAATCATGTGGAAAGGTAATTTAAGGTGTTTCCATTAGGTTTGCAATCAGCACTTTGGTGGAAAATTGAAATGTATACTATTGGTAATACCAAAGCATTGTATGCTCTGAGAAAACAACTTTTTTGTTTTGCTGAGCAAAGGCATGGTACAAGTTCTAATCAACTCAGAATCATGTGTAAAGGTAATTTAAGGTGTTTCCATTAGGTTTGCCCTCAGTACTTTGGTGGAAGTTTAAAATGTATACAATTGGTAATGTCAAAGCTTTGTATGCACTGAGGAAGCAACTTTTTTGTCTTGATGAACAGAGGCATGAAACAAATTATAGACAACTCAGAATCATGAGGAAAGATCATTTAAGATGTTTCCATTAGGTTTGCAGTCAGTACTTTGGTGTAAAATTGAAATGTATACTATTGGTAAAGTCAAAGCATTGTATGCTCTGAGAAAACAACTTTTTTGTCTTACTGAGCAAAGCCATGGGACAACTGCTAATCAACTCAGAATCATGTGGAAAGGTAAATTAAGGTGTTTCCATTAGGTTTGGAGTCAGTACTTTGGTGGAAGTTTAAAATGTAAACTATTGGTAATGTCAAAGCTTTGTATGCACTGAGGAAACAACTTTTTTGTCTTGCTGAACAAAGGTATGGTACAAGTTCTAATCAACACAGAATCATGTGGAAAGGTAATTTAAGGTGTTTCTATTAGGTTTGCAATCAGCACTTTGGTGGAAAATTAAAATGTATACCATTGGTAAAGTCAAAGCATTGTATGCTCTGTGAAAACAACTTTTTTATCACGCTGGACAAAGGCATGGCACAAGTTCTAATCAACACAGAATCATGTGGAAAGGTAATTTAAGGTGTTTCCATTAGGTTTGCACTCAGCACTTTGGTGGAAAATTGAAATGTACACTGTTTGTAAAGTCAAAACAGTGTATGCACTGAGAAAAGAACTTTTTTGTCTTTATGAACAGAGGCATGAAACAAATTATAGACAACTCAGAATCATGAGGAAAGATTATTTAAGATGTATCCATTAGGTTTGCACTCAGTACTTTGGTGTAAAATTGAAATGTATGCCATTGGTAAAGTCAAAGCATTCTATGCACTGAGAAAACAACTTTTTTGTCCTGATGAGCAGAGGCATGAAATGTCTTTTAAGCAACTCAGAATAATGTGGAAAGTTAATTGAAGATATTTCCATTAGGGATCCACTCTGTACTTTTGTGTAAATTAAAATGTATACTATTGGTAATGTCAAAGCATTCTATGCACTGAGAAAACAACTTTTTTGTCTTGCTGAGCAAAGGCATGGTACAAGTTCTAATCAACTCAGAATCATGTGGAAAGGTAAATTAAGGTGTTTACATTAGGTTTGGAGTCAGTACTTTGGTGGAAGTTTAAAATGTATACTATTGGTAATGTCAAAGCTTTGTATGCACTGAGGAAACAACTTTTTTGTCCTGCTGAGCAAAGGTATGTTACAAGTTCTAATCAACACAGAATCATGTGGAAAGGTAATTTAAGGTGTTTCCATTAGGTTTTCAATCAGCACTTTGGTGGAAAATTAAAATGTATACCATTGGTAAAGTCAAAGCATTGTACGCTCTGAGAAAACAACTTTTTTATCTTGCTAGACAAAGCCATGGTACAACTGCTAATCAACACAGAATCATGTGGAAAGATTATTTAAGCAGTTTCCATTAGGTTTCCACTCTGTACTTTTGTGTAAATGATTACTATTGGCACTGTCAAAGGATTGTATGCATTGAGAAAAGAACTTTTTTGTCCTGATGAGCAGAGGCATGAAATGTCTTTTAAGCAACTCAGAATAATGTGGAAAGTTAATTTAAGATGTTTCCATTAGGGATCCACTCTGTACTTTTGTGTAAATTAAAATGTATACTATTGGTAATGTCAAAGCATTCTATGCACTGAGAAAACAACTTTTTTGTCTTGCTGGACAAAGGCATGGTACAAGTTCTAATCAACACAGAATCATGTGGAAAGGTAATTTAAGGTGTTTCCGTTAGGTTTGCACTCAGCACTTTGGTGGAAAATTGAAATGTACACTGTTTGTAAAGTCAAAACAGTGTATGCACTGAGAAAAGAACTTTTTTGTCTTTATGAACAGAGGCATGAAACAAATTATAGACAACTCAGAATCATGAGGAAAGATTATTTAAGATGTTTCCATTAGGTTTGCACTCAGTACTTTGGTGTAAGATTGATATGTATACTTTTGGTAATGTCAAAGCATTGTATGCACTGAGAAAACAACTTTTTTGTCTTGCTGAGCAAAGGCATAGTACAAGTTCTAATCAACACAGAATCATGTGGAAAAGTAATTTAAGGTGTTTCCATTAGGTTTGCACTCAGCACTTTGGTGGAAAATTGAAATGTACACTATTTGTAAAGTCAAAGCATTGCATGCACTGAGAAAAGAACTTTTTTCTCTTGATGAACAGAGGCATGAAACAAATTATAGACAACTCAGAATCATGAGGAAAGATTATTTAAGATGTTTCCATTAGGTTTGCACTCAGTACTTTGGTGTAAGATTGATATGTATACTTTTGGTAATGTCAAAGCATTGTATGCACTGAGAAAACAACTTTTTTGTCTTGCTGAGCAAAGGCATAGTACAAGTTCTAATCAACTCAGAATCATGTGGAAAGGGAATTTAAGATGTTGCCATCAGCTTTGCACTCAGTACTTTGGTGGAAAATTGAAATGTATACTATTGGTAATGTCAAAGCATTGTATGCTCTGAGAAAACAACTTTTTTATCTTACTGGGCAAAGGCATGGTACAACTACTAATCAACTAAGAATCATGTGGAAAGGTAAATTAAGGTGTTTCCATTAGGTTTGGAGTCAGTACTTTGGTGGAAGTTTAAAATGTAAACTATTGGTAATGTCAAAGCTTTGTATGCACTGAGGAAACAACTTTTTTGTCTTGCTGAACAAAGGTATGGTACAAGTTCTAATCAACACAGAATCATGTGGAAAGGTAATTTAAGGTGTTTCTATTAGGTTTGCAATCAGCACTTTGGTGGAAAATTAAAATGTATACCATTGGTAAAGTCAAAGCATTGTATGCTCTGTGAAAACAACTTTTTTATCTCGCTGGACAAAGGCATGGCACAAGTTCTAATCAACACAGAATCATGTGGAAAGGTAATTTAAGGTGTTTCCATTAGGTTTGCACTCAGCACTTTGGTGGAAAATTGAAATGTACACTGTTTGTAAAGTCAAAACAGTGTATGCACTGAGAAAAGAACTTTTTTGTCTTTATGAACAGAGGCATGAAACAAATTATAGACAACTCAGAATCATGAGGAAAGATTATTTAAGATGTATCCATTAGGTTTGCACTCAGTACTTTGGTGTAAAATTGAAATGTATGCCATTGGTAAAGTCAAAGCATTGTATGCACTGAGAAAACAACTTTTTTGTCTTACTGAGCAAAGCCATGGTACAACTGCTAATCAACACAGAATCATGTGGAAAGATTATTTAAGATGTTTCCATTAGGTTTCCAGTCTGTACATTTGTGTAAATGATTACTATTGGCACTGTCAAAGGATTGTATGCATTGAGAAAAGAACTGTTTTGTCCTGATGAGCAGAGGCATGAAATGTCTTTTAAGCAACTCAGAATAATGTGGAAAGTTAATTGAAGATATTTCCATTAGGGATCCACTCTGTACTTTTGTGTAAATTAAAATGTATACTATTGGTAATGTCAAAGCATTCTATGCACTGAGAAAACAACTTTTTTGTCTTGCTGAGCAAAGGCATGGTACAAGTTCTAATCAACTCAGAATCATGTGGAAAGGTAAATTAAGGTGTTTACATTAGGTTTGGAGTCAGTACTTTGGTGGAAGTTTAAAATGTATACTATTGGTAATGTCAAAGCTTTGTATGCACTGAGGAAACAACTTTTTTGTCCTGCTGAGCAAAGGTATGTTACAAGTTCTAATCAACACAGAATCATGTGGAAAGGTAATTTAAGGTGTTTCCATTAGGTTTTCAATCAGCACTTTGGTGGAAAATTAAAATGTATACCATTGGTAAAGTCAAAGCATTGTACGCTCTGAGAAAACAACTTTTTTATCTTGCTAGACAAAGCCATGGTACAACTGCTAATCAACACAGAATCATGTGGAAAGATTATTTAAGCAGTTTCCATTAGGTTTCCACTCTGTACTTTTGTGTAAATGATTACTATTGGCACTGTCAAAGGATTGTATGCATTGAGAAAAGAACTTTTTTGTCCTGATGAGCAGAGGCATGAAATGTCTTTTAAGCAACTCAGAATAATGTGGAAAGTTAATTTAAGATGTTTCCATTAGGGATCCACTCTGTACTTTTGTGTAAATTAAAATGTATACTATTGGTAATGTCAAAGCATTCTATGCACTGAGAAAACAACTTTTTTGTCTTGCTGGACAAAGGCATGGTACAAGTTCTAATCAACACAGAATCATGTGGAAAGGTAATTTAAGGTGTTTCCGTTAGGTTTGCACTCAGCACTTTGGTGGAAAATTGAAATGTACACTGTTTGTAAAGTCAAAACAGTGTATGCACTGAGAAAAGAACTTTTTTGTCTTTATGAACAGAGGCATGAAACAAATTATAGACAACTCAGAATCATGAGGAAAGATTATTTAAGATGTTTCCATTAGGTTTGCACTCAGTACTTTGGTGTAAGATTGATATGTATACTTTTGGTAATGTCAAAGCATTGTATGCACTGAGAAAACAACTTTTTTGTCTTGCTGAGCAAAGGCATAGTACAAGTTCTAATCAACACAGAATCATGTGGAAAAGTAATTTAAGGTGTTTCCATTAGGTTTGCACTCAGCACTTTGGTGGAAAATTGAAATGTACACTATTTGTAAAGTCAAAGCATTGCATGCACTGAGAAAAGAACTTTTTTCTCTTGATGAACAGAGGCATGAAACAAATTATAGACAACTCAGAATCATGAGGAAAGATTATTTAAGATGTTTCCATTAGGTTTGCACTCAGTACTTTGGTGTAAGATTGATATGTATACTTTTGGTAATGTCAAAGCATTGTATGCACTGAGAAAACAACTTTTTTGTCTTGCTGAGCAAAGGCATAGTACAAGTTCTAATCAACTCAGAATCATGTGGAAAGGGAATTTAAGATGTTGCCATCAGCTTTGCACTCAGTACTTTGGTGGAAAATTGAAATGTATACTATTGGTAATGTCAAAGCATTGTATGCTCTGAGAAAACAACTTTTTTATCTTGCTGGGCAAAGGCATGGTACAAGTTCTAATCAACACAGAATCATGTGGAAAGATTATTTAAGATGTTTCCATTAGGTTTGCACTCAGTACTTTGGTGTAAAATTGAAATGTATGCTATTGGTAAAGTCAAAGCATTGTATGCACTGAGAAAACAACTTTTTTGTCTTGCTGAACAAAGGTATGGTACAAGTTCTAATCAACACAGAATCATGTGGAAAGGTAATTTAAGGTGTTTCCATTAGGTTTGCAATCAGCACTTTGGTGGAAAATTAAAATGTATACCATTGGTAAAGTCAAAGCATTGTATGCTCTGAGAAAACAACTTTTTTATCTCGCTGGACAAAGGCATGGCACAAGTTCTAATCAACACAGAATCATGTGGAAAGGTAATTTAAGGTGTTTCCATTAGGTTTGCACTCAGCACTTTGGTGGAAAATTGAAATGTACACTGTTTGTAAAGTCAAAACAGTGTATGCACTGAGAAAAGAACTTTTTTGTCTTTATGAACAGAGGCATGAAACAAATTATAGACAACTCAGAATCATGAGGAAAGATTATTTAAGATGTTTCCATTAGGTTTGCACTCAGTACTTTGGTGTAAAATTGAAATGTATACCATTGGTAAAGTCAAAGCATTGTATGCACTGAGAAAACAACTTTTTTGTCTTACTGAGCAAAGCCATGGTACAACTGCTAATGAACACAGAATCATGTGGAAAGATTATTTAAGATGTTTCCATAAGGTTTCCAGTCTGTACATTTGTGTAAATGATTACTATTGGCACTGTGAAAGGATTGTATGCATTGAGAAAAGAACTTTTTTGTCCTGATGAGCAGAGGCATGAAATGTCTTTTAAGCAACTCAGAATAATGTGGAAAGTTAATTTAAGATATTTCCATTAGGGATCCACTCTGTACTTTTGTGTAAATTAAAATGTATACTATTGGAAATGTCAAAGCTTTGTATGCACTGAGGAAACAACTTTTTTGTCTTGCTGAACAAAGGTATGGTACAAGTTCTAATCAACACAGAATCATGTGGAAAGGTAATTTAAGGTGTTTCCATTAGGTTTGCAATCAGCACTTTGGTGGAAAATTAAAATGTATACCATTGGTAAAGTCAAAGCATTGTATGCTCTGAGAAAACAACTTTTTTATCTCGCTGGACAAAGGCATGGCACAAGTTCTAATCAACACAGAATCATGTGGAAAGGTAATTTAAGGTGTTTCCATTAGGTTTGCACTCAGCACTTTGGTGGAAAATTGAAATGTACACTGTTTGTAAAGTCAAAACAGTGTATGCACTGAGAAAAGAACTTTTTTGTCTTTATGAACAGAGGCATGAAACAAATTATAGACAACTCAGAATCATGAGGAAAGATTATTTAAGATGTTTCCATTAGGTTTGCACTCAGTACTTTGGTGTAAAATTGAAATGTATACCATTGGTAAAGTCAAAGCATTGTATGCACTGAGAAAACAACTTTTTTGTCTTACTGAGCAAAGCCATGGTACAACTGCTAATGAACACAGAATCATGTGGAAAGATTATTTAAGATGTTTCCATAAGGTTTCCAGTCTGTACATTTGTGTAAATGATTACTATTGGCACTGTGAAAGGATTGTATGCATTGAGAAAAGAACTTTTTTGTCCTGATGAGCAGAGGCATGAAATGTCTTTTAAGCAACTCAGAATAATGTGGAAAGTTAATTTAAGATATTTCCATTAGGGATCCACTCTGTACTTTTGTGTAAATTAAAATGTATACTATTGGAAATGTCAAAGCTTTGTATGCACTGAGGAAACAACTTTTTTGTCTTGCTGAACAAAGGTATGGTACAAGTTCTAATCAACACAGAATCATGTGGAAAGGTAATTTAAGGTGTTTCCATTAGGTTTGCAATCAGCACTTTGGTGGAAAATTAAAATGAATACCATTGGTAAAGTCAAAGCTTTGTATGCACTGAGAAAACAACTTTTTTGTCTTACTGAGCAAAGCCATGGTACAACTGCTAATCAACACAGAATCATGTGGAAAGGTAATTTAAGGTGTTTCCATTAGGTTTTCAATCAGCACTTTGGTGGAAAATTAAAATGTATACCATTGGTAAAGTCAAAGCATTGTACGCTCTGAGAAAACAACTTTTTTACCTTGCTAGACAAAGCCATGGTACAACTGCTAATCAACACAGAATCATGTGGAAAGATTATTTAAGCAGTTTCCATTAGGTTTCCACTCTGTACTTTTGTGTAAATGATTACTATTGGCACTGTCAAAGGATTGTATGCATTGAGAAAAGAACTTTTTTGTCCTGATGAGCAGAGGCATGAAATGTCTTTTAAGCAACTCAGAATAATGTGGAAAGTTAATTTAAGATGTTTCCATTAGGGATCCACTCTGTACTTTTGTGTAAATTAAAATGTATACTATTGGTAATGTCAAAGCATTCTATGCACTGAGAAAACAACTTTTTTGTCTTGCTGAGCAAAGGCATAGTACAAGTTCTAATCAACACAGAATCATGTGGAAAAGTAATTTAAGGTGTTTCCATTAGGTTTGCACTCAGCACTTTGGTGGAAAATTGAAATGTACACTATTTGTAAAGTCAAAGCATTGCATGCACTGAGAAAAGAACTTTTTTCTCTTGATGAACAGAGGCATGAAACAAATTATAGACAACTCAGAATCATGAGGAAAGATTATTTAAGATGTTTCCATTAGGTTTGCACTCAGTACTTTGGTGTAAGATTGATATGTATACTTTTGGTAATGTCAAAGCATTGTATGCACTGAGAAAACAACTTTTTTGTCTTGCTGAGCAAAGGCATAGTACAAGTTCTAATCAACTCAGAATCATGTGGAAAGGGAATTTAAGATGTTGCCATCAGCTTTGCACTCAGTACTTTGGTGGAAAATTGAAATGTATACTATTGGTAATGTCAAAGCATTGTATGCTCTGAGAAAACAACTTTTTTATCTTGCTGGGCAAAGGCATGGTACAAGTTCTAATCAACACAGAATCATGTGGAAAGATTATTTAAGATGTTTCCATTAGGTTTGCACTCAGTACTTTGGTGTAAAATTGAAATGTATGCTATTGGTAAAGTCAAAGCATTGTATGCACTGAGAAAACAACTTTTTTGTCTTGCTGAACAAAGGTATGGTACAAGTTCTAATCAACACAGAATCATGTGGAAAGGTAATTTAAGGTGTTTCCATTAGGTTTGCAATCAGCACTTTGGTGGAAAATTAAAATGTATACCATTGGTAAAGTCAAAGCATTGTATGCTCTGAGAAAACAACTTTTTTATCTCGCTGGACAAAGGCATGGCACAAGTTCTAATCAACACAGAATCATGTGGAAAGGTAATTTAAGGTGTTTCCATTAGGTTTGCACTCAGCACTTTGGTGGAAAATTGAAATGTACACTGTTTGTAAAGTCAAAACAGTGTATGCACTGAGAAAAGAACTTTTTTGTCTTTATGAACAGAGGCATGAAACAAATTATAGACAACTCAGAATCATGAGGAAAGATTATTTAAGATGTTTCCATTAGGTTTGCACTCAGTACTTTGGTGTAAAATTGAAATGTATACCATTGGTAAAGTCAAAGCATTGTATGCACTGAGAAAACAACTTTTTTGTCTTACTGAGCAAAGCCATGGTACAACTGCTAATGAACACAGAATCATGTGGAAAGATTATTTAAGATGTTTCCATAAGGTTTCCAGTCTGTACATTTGTGTAAATGATTACTATTGGCACTGTGAAAGGATTGTATGCATTGAGAAAAGAACTTTTTTGTCCTGATGAGCAGAGGCATGAAATGTCTTTTAAGCAACTCAGAATAATGTGGAAAGTTAATTTAAGATATTTCCATTAGGGATCCACTCTGTACTTTTGTGTAAATTAAAATGTATACTATTGGAAATGTCAAAGCTTTGTATGCACTGAGGAAACAACTTTTTTGTCTTGCTGAACAAAGGTATGGTACAAGTTCTAATCAACACAGAATCATGTGGAAAGGTAATTTAAGGTGTTTCCATTAGGTTTGCAATCAGCACTTTGGTGGAAAATTAAAATGAATACCATTGGTAAAGTCAAAGCTTTGTATGCACTGAGAAAACAACTTTTTTGTCTTACTGAGCAAAGCCATGGTACAACTGCTAATCAACACAGAATCATGTGGAAAGATTATTTAAGCTGTTTCCATTAGGTTTCCACTCTGTACTTTTGTGTAAATGATTACTATTGGCACTGTCAAAGGATTGTATGCATTGAGAAAAGAACTTTTTTGTCCTGATGAGCAGAGGCATGAAATGTCTTTTAAGCAACTCAGAATAATGTGGAAAGTTAATTTAAGATGTTTCCATTAGGGATCCACTCTGTACTTTTGTGTAAATTAAAATGTATACTATTGGTAATGTCAAAGCATTCTATGCAAAGAGAAAACAACTTTTTTGTCTTGCTGGACAAAGGCATGGTACAAGTTCTAATCAACACAGAATCATGTGGAAAGGTAATTTAAGGTGTTTCCATTAGGTTTGCACTCAGCACTTTGGTGGAAAATTGAAATGTACACTGTTTGTAAAGTCAAAACAGTGTATGCACTGAGAAAAGAACTTTTTTGTCTTTATGAACAGAGGCATGAAACAAATTATAGACAACTCAGAATCATGAGGAAAGATTAATTAAGATGTTTCCATTAGGTTTGCACTCAGTTCTTTGGTGTAAGATTGATATGTATACTTTTGGTAATGTCAAAGCATTGTATGCACTGAGAAAACAACTTTTTTGTCTTGCTGAGCAAAGGCATAGTACAAGTTCTAATCAACTCAGAATCATGTGGAAAGGGAATTTAAGATGTTGCCATCAGGTTTGCACTCAGTACTTTGGTGGAACATTGAAATGTATACTATTGGTAACGTCAAAGCATTGTATGCTCTGAGAAAACAACTTTTTTATCTTGCTGGGCAAAGGCATGGTACAAGTTCTAATCAACACAGAATCATGTGGAAAGATTATTTAAGATGTTTCCATTAGGTTTGCACTCAGTACTTTGGTGTAAAATTGAAATGTATGCTATTGGTAAAGTCAAAGCATTGTAATCACTGAGAAAACAACTTTTTTGTCTTGCTGAACAAAGTTATGGTACAAGTTCTAATCAACACAGAATCATGTGGAAAGGTAATTTAAGGTGTTTCCATTAGGTTTGCAATCAGCACTTTGGTGGAAAATTGAAATGTATACTATTGGTAATACCAAAGCATTGTATGCTCTGAGAAAACAACTTTTTTGTTTTGCTGAGCAAAGGCATGGTACAAGTTCTAATCAACTCAGAATCATGTGGAAAGGTAATTTAAGGTGTTTCCATTAGGTTTGCCGTCAGTACTTTGGTGGAAGTTTAAAATGTATACAATTGGTAATGTCAAAGCTTTGTATGCACTGAGGAAGCAACTTTTTTGTCTTGATGAACAGAGGCATGAAACAAATTATAGACAACTCAGAATCATGAGGAAAGATCATTTAAGATGTTTCCATTAGGTTTGCAGTCAGTACTTTGGTGTAAAATTGAAATGTATACTATTGGTAAAGTCAAAACATTGTATGCTCTGAGAAAACAACTTTTTTGTCTTACTGAGCAAAGCCATGGTACAACTGCTAATCAACTCAGAATCATGTGGAAAGGTAAATTAAGGTGTTTCCATTAGGTTTGGAGTCAGTACTTTGGTGGAAGTTTAAAATGTAAACTATTGGTAACGTCAAAGCTTTGTATGCACTGAGGAAACAACTTTTTTGTCTTGCTGAACAAAGGTATGGTACAAGTTCTAATCAACACAGAATCATGTGGAAAGGTAATTTAAGGTGTTTCTATTAGGTTTGCAATCAGCACTTTGGTGGAAAATTAAAATGTATACCATTGGTAAAGTCAAAGCATTGTATGCTCTGTGAAAACAACTTTTTTATCTCGCTGGACAAAGGCATGGCACAAGTTCTAATCAACACAGAATCATGTGGAAAGGTAATTTAAGGTGTTTCCATTAGGTTTGCACTCAGCACTTTGGTGGAAAATTGAAATGTACACTGTTTGTAAAGTCAAAACAGTGTATGCACTGAGAAAAGAACTTTTTTGTCTTTATGAACAGAGGCATGAAACAAATTATAGACAACTCAGAATCATGAGGAAAGATTATTTAAGATGTATCCATTAGGTTTGCACTCAGTACTTTGGTGTAAAATTGAAATGTATGCCATTGGTAAAGTCAAAGCATTGTATGCACTGAGAAAACAACTTTTTTGTCTTACTGAGCAAAGCCATGGTACAACTGCTAATCAACACAGAATCATGTGGAAAGATTATTTAAGATGTTTCCATTAGGTTTCCAGTCTGTACATTTGTGTAAATGATTACTATTGGCACTGTCTATTGGCACACTGATTGTATGCATTGAGAAAAGAACTTTTTTGTCCTGATGAGCAGAGGCATGAAATGTCTTTTAAGCAACTCAGAATAATGTGGAAAGTTAATTGAAGATATTTCCATTAGGGATCCACTCTGTACTTTTGTGTAAATTAAAATGTATACTATTGGTAATGTCAAAGCATTCTATGCACTGAGAAAACAACTTTTTTGTCTTGCTGAGCAAAGGCATGGTACAAGTTCTAATCAACTCAGAATCATGTGGAAAGGTAAATTAAGGTGTTTACATTAGGTTTGGAGTCAGTACTTTGGTGGAAGTTTAAAATGTATACTATTGGTAATGTCAAAGCTTTGTATGCACTGAGGAAACAACTTTTTTGTCCTGCTGAGCAAAGGTATGTTACAAGTTCTAATCAACACAGAATCATGTGGAAAGGTAATTTAAGGTGTTTCCATTAGGTTTTCAATCAGCACTTTGGTGGAAAATTAAAATGTATACCATTGGTAAAGTCAAAGCATTGTACGCTCTGAGAAAACAACTTTTTTATCTTGCTAGACAAAGCCATGGTACAACTGCTAATCAACACAGAATCATGTGGAAAGATTATTTAAGCAGTTTCCATTAGGTTTCCACTCTGTACTTTTGTGTAAATGATTACTATTGGCACTGTCAAAGGATTGTATGCATTGAGAAAAGAACTTTTTTGTCCTGATGAGCAGAGGCATGAAATGTCTTTTAAGCAACTCAGAATAATGTGGAAAGTTAATTTAAGATGTTTCCATTAGGGATCCACTCTGTACTTTTGTGTAAATTAAAATGTATACTATTGGTAATGTCAAAGCATTCTATGCACTGAGAAAACAACTTTTTTGTCTTGCTGGACAAAGGCATGGTACAAGTTCTAATCAACACAGAATCATGTGGAAAGGTAATTTAAGGTGTTTCCGTTAGGTTTGCACTCAGCACTTTGGTGGAAAATTGAAATGTACACTGTTTGTAAAGTCAAAACAGTGTATGCACTGAGAAAAGAACTTTTTTGTCTTTATGAACAGAGGCATGAAACAAATTATAGACAACTCAGAATCATGAGGAAAGATTATTTAAGATGTTTCCATTAGGTTTGCACTCAGTACTTTGGTGTAAGATTGATATGTATACTTTTGGTAATGTCAAAGCATTGTATGCACTGAGAAAACAACTTTTTTGTCTTGCTGAGCAAAGGCATAGTACAAGTTCTAATCAACACAGAATCATGTGGAAAAGTAATTTAAGGTGTTTCCATTAGGTTTGCACTCAGCACTTTGGTGGAAAATTGAAATGTACACTATTTGTAAAGTCAAAGCATTGCATGCACTGAGAAAAGAACTTTTTTCTCTTGATGAACAGAGGCATGAAACAAATTATAGACAACTCAGAATCATGAGGAAAGATTATTTAAGATGTTTCCATTAGGTTTGCACTCAGTACTTTGGTGTAAGATTGATATGTATACTTTTGGTAATGTCAAAGCATTGTATGCACTGAGAAAACAACTTTTTTGTCTTGCTGAGCAAAGGCATAGTACAAGTTCTAATCAACTCAGAATCATGTGGAAAGGGAATTTAAGATGTTGCCATCAGCTTTGCACTCAGTACTTTGGTGGAAAATTGAAATGTATACTATTGGTAATGTCAAAGCATTGTATGCTCTGAGAAAACAACTTTTTTATCTTGCTGGGCAAAGGCATGGTACAAGTTCTAATCAACACAGAATCATGTGGAAAGATTATTTAAGATGTTTCCATTAGGTTTGCACTCAGTACTTTGGTGTAAAATTGAAATGTATGCTATTGGTAAAGTCAAAGCATTGTATGCACTGAGAAAACAACTTTTTTGTCTTGCTGAACAAAGGTATGGTACAAGTTCTAATCAACACAGAATCATGTGGAAAGGTAATTTAAGGTGTTTCCATTAGGTTTGCAATCAGCACTTTGGTGGAAAATTAAAATGTATACCATTGGTAAAGTCAAAGCATTGTATGCTCTGAGAAAACAACTTTTTTATCTCGCTGGACAAAGGCATGGCACAAGTTCTAATCAACACAGAATCATGTGGAAAGGTAATTTAAGGTGTTTCCATTAGGTTTGCACTCAGCACTTTGGTGGAAAATTGAAATGTACACTGTTTGTAAAGTCAAAACAGTGTATGCACTGAGAAAAGAACTTTTTTGTCTTTATGAACAGAGGCATGAAACAAATTATAGACAACTCAGAATCATGAGGAAAGATTATTTAAGATGTTTCCATTAGGTTTGCACTCAGTACTTTGGTGTAAAATTGAAATGTATACCATTGGTAAAGTCAAAGCATTGTATGCACTGAGAAAACAACTTTTTTGTCTTACTGAGCAAAGCCATGGTACAACTGCTAATGAACACAGAATCATGTGGAAAGATTATTTAAGATGTTTCCATAAGGTTTCCAGTCTGTACATTTGTGTAAATGATTACTATTGGCACTGTGAAAGGATTGTATGCATTGAGAAAAGAACTTTTTTGTCCTGATGAGCAGAGGCATGAAATGTCTTTTAAGCAACTCAGAATAATGTGGAAAGTTAATTTAAGATATTTCCATTAGGGATCCACTCTGTACTTTTGTGTAAATTAAAATGTATACTATTGGAAATGTCAAAGCTTTGTATGCACTGAGGAAACAACTTTTTTGTCTTGCTGAACAAAGGTATGGTACAAGTTCTAATCAACACAGAATCATGTGGAAAGGTAATTTAAGGTGTTTCCATTAGGTTTGCAATCAGCACTTTGGTGGAAAATTAAAATGAATACCATTGGTAAAGTCAAAGCTTTGTATGCACTGAGAAAACAACTTTTTTGTCTTACTGAGCAAAGCCATGGTACAACTGCTAATCAACACAGAATCATGTGGAAAGATTATTTAAGCTGTTTCCATTAGGTTTCCACTCTGTACTTTTGTGTAAATGATTACTATTGGCACTGTCAAAGGATTGTATGCATTGAGAAAAGAACTTTTTTGTCCTGATGAGCAGAGGCATGAAATGTCTTTTAAGCAACTCAGAATAATGTGGAAAGTTAATTTAAGATGTTTCCATTAGGGATCCACTCTGTACTTTTGTGTAAATTAAAATGTATACTATTGGTAATGTCAAAGCATTCTATGCAAAGAGAAAACAACTTTTTTGTCTTGCTGGACAAAGGCATGGTACAAGTTCTAATCAACACAGAATCATGTGGAAAGGTAATTTAAGGTGTTTCCATTAGGTTTGCACTCAGCACTTTGGTGGAAAATTGAAATGTACACTGTTTGTAAAGTCAAAACAGTGTATGCACTGAGAAAAGAACTTTTTTGTCTTTATGAACAGAGGCATGAAACAAATTATAGACAACTCAGAATCATGAGGAAAGATTAATTAAGATGTTTCCATTAGGTTTGCACTCAGTTCTTTGGTGTAAGATTGATATGTATACTTTTGGTAATGTCAAAGCATTGTATGCACTGAGAAAACAACTTTTTTGTCTTGCTGAGCAAAGGCATAGTACAAGTTCTAATCAACTCAGAATCATGTGGAAAGGGAATTTAAGATGTTGCCATCAGGTTTGCACTCAGTACTTTGGTGGAAAATTGAAATGTATACTATTGGTAACGTCAAAGCATTGTATGCTCTGAGAAAACAACTTTTTTATCTTGCTGGGCAAAGGCATGGTACAAGTTCTAATCAACACAGAATCATGTGGAAAGATTATTTAAGATGTTTCCATTAGGTTTGCACTCAGTACTTTGGTGTAAAATTGAAATGTATGCTATTGGTAAAGTCAAAGCATTGTATGCACTGAGAAAACAACTTTTTTGTCTTGCTGAGCAAAGGCATAGTACAAGTTCTAATCAACTCAGAATCATGTGGAAAGGGAATTTAAGATGTTGCCATCAGCTTTGCACTCAGTACTTTGGTGGAAAATTGAAATGTATACTATTGGTAATGTCAAAGCATTGTATGCTCTGAGAAAACAACTTTTTTATCTTGCTGGGCAAAGGCATGGTACAAGTTCTAATCAACACAGAATCATGTGGAAAGATTATTTAAGATGTTTCCATTAGGTTTGCACTCAGTACTTTGGTGTAAAATTGAAATGTATGCTATTGGTAAAGTCAAAGCATTGTATGCACTGAGAAAACAACTTTTTTGTCTTGCTGAACAAAGGTATGGTACAAGTTCTAATCAACACAGAATCATGTGGAAAGGTAATTTAAGGTGTTTCCATTAGGTTTGCAATCAGCACTTTGGTGGAAAATTAAAATGTATACCATTGGTAAAGTCAAAGCATTGTATGCTCTGAGAAAACAACTTTTTTATCTCGCTGGACAAAGGCATGGCACAAGTTCTAATCAACACAGAATCATGTGGAAAGGTAATTTAAGGTGTTTCCATTAGGTTTGCACTCAGCACTTTGGTGGAAAATTGAAATGTACACTGTTTGTAAAGTCAAAACAGTGTATGCACTGAGAAAAGAACTTTTTTGTCTTTATGAACAGAGGCATGAAACAAATTATAGACAACTCAGAATCATGAGGAAAGATTATTTAAGATGTTTCCATTAGGTTTGCACTCAGTACTTTGGTGTAAAATTGAAATGTATACCATTGGTAAAGTCAAAGCATTGTATGCACTGAGAAAACAACTTTTTTGTCTTACTGAGCAAAGCCATGGTACAACTGCTAATGAACACAGAATCATGTGGAAAGATTATTTAAGATGTTTCCATAAGGTTTCCAGTCTGTACATTTGTGTAAATGATTACTATTGGCACTGTGAAAGGATTGTATGCATTGAGAAAAGAACTTTTTTGTCCTGATGAGCAGAGGCATGAAATGTCTTTTAAGCAACTCAGAATAATGTGGAAAGTTAATTTAAGATATTTCCATTAGGGATCCACTCTGTACTTTTGTGTAAATTAAAATGTATACTATTGGAAATGTCAAAGCTTTGTATGCACTGAGGAAACAACTTTTTTGTCTTGCTGAACAAAGGTATGGTACAAGTTCTAATCAACACAGAATCATGTGGAAAGGTAATTTAAGGTGTTTCCATTAGGTTTGCAATCAGCACTTTGGTGGAAAATTAAAATGAATACCATTGGTAAAGTCAAAGCTTTGTATGCACTGAGAAAACAACTTTTTTGTCTTACTGAGCAAAGCCATGGTACAACTGCTAATCAACACAGAATCATGTGGAAAGATTATTTAAGCTGTTTCCATTAGGTTTCCACTCTGTACTTTTGTGTAAATGATTACTATTGGCACTGTCAAAGGATTGTATGCATTGAGAAAAGAACTTTTTTGTCCTGATGAGCAGAGGCATGAAATGTCTTTTAAGCAACTCAGAATAATGTGGAAAGTTAATTTAAGATGTTTCCATTAGGGATCCACTCTGTACTTTTGTGTAAATTAAAATGTATACTATTGGTAATGTCAAAGCATTCTATGCAAAGAGAAAACAACTTTTTTGTCTTGCTGGACAAAGGCATGGTACAAGTTCTAATCAACACAGAATCATGTGGAAAGGTAATTTAAGGTGTTTCCATTAGGTTTGCACGCAGCACTTTGGTGGAAAATTGAAATGTACACTGTTTGTAAAGTCAAAACAGTGTATGCACTGAGAAAAGAACTTTTTTGTCTTTATGAACAGAGGCATGAAACAAATTATAGACAACTCAGAATCATGAGGAAAGATTAATTAAGATGTTTCCATTAGGTTTGCACTCAGTTCTTTGGTGTAAGATTGATATGTATACTTTTGGTAATGTCAAAGCATTGTATGCACTGAGAAAACAACTTTTTTGTCTTGCTGAGCAAAGGCATAGTACAAGTTCTAATCAACTCAGAATCATGTGGAAAGGGAATTTAAGATGTTGCCATCAGGTTTGCACTCAGTACTTTGGTGGAAAATTGAAATGTATACTATTGGTAACGTCAAAGCATTGTATGCTCTGAGAAAACAACTTTTTTATCTTGCTGGGCAAAGGCATGGTACAAGTTCTAATCAACATAGAATCATGTGGAAAGATTATTTAAGATGTTTCCATTAGGTTTGCACTCAGTACTTTGGTGTAAAATTGAAATGTATGCTATTGGTAAAGTCAAAGCATTGTATGCACTGAGAAAACAACTTTTTTGTCTTGCTGAACAAAGGTATGGTACAAGTTCTAATCAACACAGAATCATGTGGAAAGGTAATTTAAGGTGTTTCCATTAGGTTTGCAATCAGCACTTTGGTGGAAAATTGAAATGTATACTATTGGTAATACCAAAGCATTGTATGCTCTGAGAAAACAACTTTTTTGTTTTGCTGAGCAAAGGCATGGTACAAGTTCTAATCAACTCAGAATCATGTGGAAAGGTAATTTAAGGTGTTTCCATTAGGTTTGCCGTCAGTACTTTGGTGGAAGTTTAAAATGTATACAATTGGTAATGTCAAAGCTTTGTATGCACTGAGGAAGCAACTTTTTTGTCTTGATGAACAGAGGCATGAAACAAATTATAGACAACTCAGAATCATGAGGAAAGATCATTTAAGATGTTTCCATTAGGTTTGCAGTCAGTACTTTATTGTAAATTTGAAATGTATACCATTGGTAAAGTCAAAGCATTGTACGCACTGAGGAAACAACTTTTTTGTCCTGCTGAGCAAAGGTATGTTACAAGTTCTAATCAACACAGATTCATGTGGAAAGGTAATTTAAGGTGTTTCCATTAGGTTTGCAATCAGCACTTTGGTGGAAAATTAAAATGTATACCATTGGTAAAGTCAAAGCATTGTATGCTCTGAGAAAACAACTTTTTTATCTCGCTGGACAAAGGCATGGCACAAGTTCTAATCAACACAGAATCATGTGGAAAGGTAATTTAAGGTGTTTCCATTAGGTTTGCACTCAGCACTTTGGTGGAAAATTGAAATGTACACTGTTTGTAAAGTCAAAACAGTGTATGCACTGAGAAAAGGACTTTTTTGTCTTTATGAACAGAGGCATGAAACAAATTATAGACAACTCAGAATCATGAGGAAAGATTATTTAAGATGTTTCCATTAGGTTTGCACTCAGTACTTTGGTGTAAAATTGAAATGTATACCATTGGTAAAGTCAAAGCATTGTATGCACTGAGAAAACAACTTTTTTGTCTTACTGAGCAAAGCCATGGTACAACTGCTAATGAACACAGAATCATGTGGAAAGATTATTTAAGATGTTTCCATAAGGTTTCCAGTCTGTACATTTGTGTAAATGATTACTATTGGCACTGTGAAAGGATTGTATGCATTGAGAAAAGAACTTTTTTGTCCTGATGAGCAGAGGCATGAAATGTCTTTTAAGCAACTCAGAATAATGTGGAAAGTTAATTTAAGATATTTCCATTAGGGATCCACTCTGTACTTTTGTGTAAATTAAAATGTATACTATTGGTAATGTCAAAGCATTCTATGCACTGAGAAAACAACTGTTTTGTCTTGCTGAGCAAAGGCATGGTACAAGTTCTAATCAACACAGAATCATGTGGAAAGGTAATTTAAGGTGTTTCCATTAGGTTTGCACTCAGCACTTTGGTGGAAAATTGAAATGTACACTGTTTGTAAAATCAAAACAGTGTATGCACTGAGAAAACAACTTTTTTGTCTTTATGAACAGAGGCATGAAACAAAGTATAGACAACTCAGAATCATGAGGAAAGATTATTTAAGATGTTTCCATTAGGTTTGTACTCAGTACTTTGGTGTAAAATTGAAATGTATTCCATTGGTAAAGTCAAAGCATTGTATGCACTGAGAAAACAACTTTTTTGTCTTACTGAGCAAAGCCATGGTACAACTGCTAATGAACACAGAATCATGTGGAAAGATTATTTAAGATGTTTCCATTAGGTTTCCAGTCTGTACATTTGTGTAAATGATTACTATTGGCACTGTGAAAGGATTGTATGCATTGAGAAAAGAACTTTTTTGTCCTGATGAGCAGAGGCATGAAATGTCTTTTAAGCAACTCAGAATAATGTGGAAAGTTAATTTAAGATATTTCCATTAGGGATCCACTCTGTACTTTTGTGTAAATTAAAATGTATTCTATTGGTAATGTCAAAGCATTCTATGCACTGAGAAAACAACTTTTTTGTCTTGCTGAGCAAAGGCATGGTACAAGTTCTAATCAACTCAGAATCATGTGGAAAGGTAAATTAAGGTGTTCCCATTAGGTTTGGAGTCAGTACTTTGGTGGAAGTTTAAAATGTATACTATTGGTAATGTCAAAGCTTTGTATGCACTGAGGAAACAACTTTTTTGTCTTGCTGAACAAAGGTATGGTACAAGTTCTAATCAACACAGAATCATGTGGAAAGGTAATTTAAGGTGTTTCCATTAGGTTTGCAATCAGCACTTTGGTGGAAAATTAAAATGAATACCATTGGTAAAGTCAAAGCTTTGTATGCACTGAGAAAACAACTTTTTTGTCTTACTGAGCAAAGCCATGGTACAACTGCTAATCAACACAGAATCATGTGGAAAGATTATTTAAGCTGTTTCCATTAGGTTTCCACTCTGTACTTTTGTGTAAATGATTACTATTGGCACTGCCAAAGGATTGTATGCATTGAGAAAAGAACTTTTTTGTCCTGATGAGCAGAGGCATGAAATGTCTTTTAAGCAACTCAGAATAATGTGGAAAGTTAATTTAAGATATTTCCATTAGGGATCCACTCTGTACTTTTGTGTAAATTAAAATGTATACTATTGGTAATGTCAAAGCATTCTATGCACTGAGAAAACAACTTTTTTGTCTTGCTGGACAAAGGCATGGTACAAGTTCTAATCAACACAGAATCATGTGGAAAGGTAATTTAAGGTGTTTCCATTAGGTTTGCACTCAGCACTTTGGTGGAAAATTGAAATGTACACTGTTTGTAAAGTCAAAACAGTGTATGCACTGAGAAAAGATCTTTTTTCTCTTTATGAACAGAGGCATGAAACAAATTATAGACAACTCAGAATCATGAGGAAAGATTATTTAAGATGTTTCCATTAGGTTTGCACTCAGTACTTTGGTGTAAGATTGATATGTATTCTATTGGTAATGTCAAAGCATTGTATGCACTGAGAAAACAACTTTTTTGTCTTGCTGAGCAAAGGCATAGTACAAGTTTTAATCAACTCAGAATCACGTGGAAAGGTAATTTAAGATATTGCCATCAGGTTTGCACTCAGTACTTTGGTGGAAAATTGAAATGTATACTATTGGTAATGTCAAAGCCTTGTATGCTCTGAGAAAACAACTTTTTTATCTTGCTGGGCAAAGGCATGGTACAAGTTCTAATCAACACAGAATCATGTGGAAAGGTAATTTAAGGTGTTTCCATTAGGTTTGCACTCAGCACTTTGGTGGAAAATTGAAATGTACACTATTTGTAAAGTCAAAGCATTGCATGCACTGAGAAAAGAACTTTTTTCTCTTGATGAACAGAGGCATGAAACAAATTATAGACAACTCAGAATCATGAGGAAAGATTATTTAAGATGTTTCCATTAGGTTTGCACTCAGTACTTTGGTGTAAGATTGATATGTATACTTTTGGTAATGTCAAAGCATTGTATGCACTGAGAAAACAACTTTTTTGTCTTGCTGAGCAAAGGCATAGTACAAGTTCTAATCAACTCAGAATCATGTGGAAAGGGAATTTAAGATGTTGCCACCAGCTTTGCACTCAGTACTTTGGTGGAAAATTGAATGTATACTATTGGTAATGTCAAAGCATTGTATGCTCTGAGAAAACAACTTTTTTATCTTGCTGGGCAAAGGCATGGTACAAGTTCTAATCAACACAGAATCATGTGGAAAGATTATTTAAGATGTTTCCATTAGGTTTGCACTCAGTACTTTGGTGTAAAATTGAAATGTATGCTATTGGTAAAGTCAAAGCATTGTATGCACTGAGAAAACAACTTTTTTGTCTTGCTGAACAAAGGTATGGTACAAGTTCTAATCAACACAGAATCATGTGGAAAGGTAATTTAAGGTGTTTCCATTAGGTTTGCAATCAGCACTTTGGTGGAAAATTGAAATGTATACTATTGGTAATACCAAAGCATTGTATGCTCTGAGAAAACAACTTTTTTGTTTTGCTGAGCAAAGGCATGGTACAAGTTCTAATCAACTCAGAATCATGTGGAAAGGTAATTTAAGGTATTTCCATTAGGTTTGCCGTCAGTACTTTGGTGGAAGTTTAAAATGTATACAATTGGTAATGTCAAAGCTTTGTATGCACTGAGGAAGCAACTTTTTTGTCTTGATGAACAGAGGCATGAAACAAATTATAGACAACTCAGAATCATGAGGAAAGATCATTTAAGATGTTTCCATTAGGTTTGCAGTCAGTACTTTATTGTAAAATTGAAATGTATACTATTGGTAAAGTCAAAGCATTGTACGCACTGAGGAAACAACTTTTTTGTCCTGCTGAGCAAAGGTATGTTACAAGTTCTAATCAACACAGAATCATGTGGAAAGGTAATTTAAGGTGTTTCCATTAGGTTTGCAATCAGCACTTTGGTGGAAAATTAAAATGTATACCATTGGTAAAGTCAAAGCATTGTATGCTCTGAGAAAACAACTTTTTTATCTCGCTGGACAAAGGCATGGCACAAGTTCTAATCAACACAGAATCATGTGGAAAGGTAATTTAAGGTGTTTCCATTAGGTTTGCACTCAGCACTTTGGTGGAAAATTGAAATGTACACTGTTTGTAAAGTCAAAACAGTGTATGCACTGAGAAAAGAACTTTTTTGTCTTTATGAACAGAGGCATGAAACAAATTATAGACAACTCAGAATCATGAGGAAAGATTATTTAAGATGTTTCCATTAGGTTTGCACTCAGTACTTTGGTGTAAAATTGAAATGTATACCATTGGTAAAGTCAAAGCATTGTATGCACTGAGAAAACAACTTTTTTGTCTTACTGAGCAAAGCCATGGTACAACTGCTAATGAACACAGAATCATGTGGAAAGATTATTTAAGATGTTTCCATAAGGTTTCCAGTCTGTACATTTGTGTAAATGATTACTATTGGCACTGTGAAAGGATTGTATGCATTGAGAAAAGAACTTTTTTGTCCTGATGAGCAGAGGCATGAAATGTCTTTTAAGCAACTCAGAATAATGTGGAAAGTTAATTTAAGATATTTCCATTAGGGATCCACTCTGTACTTTTGTGTAAATTAAAATGTATACTATTGGTAATGTCAAAGCATTCTATGCACTGAGAAAACAACTGTTTTGTCTTGCTGAGCAAAGGCATGGTACAAGTTCTAATCAACTCAGAATCATGTGGAAAGGTAATTTAAGGTGTTTCCATTAGGTTTGCAATCAGCACTTTGGTGGAAAATTAAAATGAATACCATTGGTAAAGTCAAAGCTTTGTATGCACTGAGAAAACAACTTTTTTGTCTTACTGAGCAAAGCCATGGTACAACTGCTAATCAACACAGAATCATGTGGAAAGATTATTTAAGCTGTTTCCATTAGGTTTCCACTCTGTACTTTTGTGTAAATGATTACTATTGGCACTGTCAAAGGATTGTATGCATTGAGAAAAGAACTTTTTTGTCCTGATGAGCAGAGGCATGAAATGTCTTTTAAGCAACTCAGAATAATGTGGAAAGTTAATTTAAGATGTTTCCATTAGGGATCCACTCTGTACTTTTGTGTAAATTAAAATGTATACTATTGGTAATGTCAAAGCATTCTATGCAAAGAGAAAACAACTTTTTTGTCTTGCTGGACAAAGGCATGGTACAAGTTCTAATCAGCACAGAATCATGTGGAAAGGTAGTTTAAGGTGTTTCCATTAGGTTTGCACTCAGCACTTTGGTGGAAAATTGAAATGTACACTGTTTGTAAAGTCAAAACAGTGTATGCACTGAGAAAACAACTTTTTTGTCTTGCTGAGCAAAGGCATAGTACAAGTTCTAATCAACTCAGAATCATGTGGAAAGGCAATTTAAGATGTTGCCATCAGGTTTGCACTCAGTACTTTGGTGGAAAATTGAAATGTATACTATTGGTAACGTCAAAGCATTGTATGCTCTGAGAAAACAACTTTTTTATCTTGCTGGGCAACGGCATGGTACAAGTTCTAATCAACACAGAATCATGTGGAAAGATTATTTAAGATGTTTCCATTAGGTTTGCACTCAGTACTTTGGTGTAAAATTGAAATGTATGCTATTGGTAAAGTCAAAGCATTGTATGCACTGAGAAAACAACTTTTTTGTCTTGCTGAACAAAGGTATGGTACAAGTTTTAATCAACACAGAATCATGTGGAAAGGTAATTTAAGGTGTTTCCATTAGGTTTGCAATCAGCACTTTGGTGGAAAATTGAAATGTATACTATTGGTAATACCAAAGCATTGTATGCTCTGAGAAAACAACTTTTTTGTTTTGCTGAGCAAAGGCATGGTACAAGTTCTAATCAACTCAGAATCATGTGGAAAGGTAATTTAAGGTGTTTCCATTAGGTTTGCCGTCAGTACTTTGGTGGAAGTTTAAAATGTATACAATTGGTAATGTCAAAGCTTTGTATGCACTGAGGAAGCAACTTTTTTGTCTTGATGAACAGAGGCATGAAACAAATTATAGACAACTCAGAATCATGAGGAAAGATCATTTAAGATGTTTCCATTAGGTTTGCAGTCAGTACTTTGGTGTAAAATTGAAATGTATACTATTGGTAAAGTCAAAGCATTGTATGCTCTGAGAAAACAACTTTTTTGTCTTACTGAGCAAAGCCATGGTACAACTGCTAATCAACTCAGAATCATGTGGAAAGGTAAATTAAGGTGTTTCCATTAGGTTTGGAGTCAGTACTTTGGTGGAAGTTTAAAATGTAAACTATTGGTAATGTCAAAGCTTTGTATGCACTGAGGAAACAACTTTTTTGTCTTGCTGAACAAAGGTATGGTACAAGTTCTAATCAACACAGAATCATGTGGAAAGGTAATTTAAGGTGTTTCTATTAGGTTTGCAATCAGCACTTTGGTGGAAAATTGAAATGTACACTGTTTGTAAAGTCAAAACAGTGTATGCACTGAGAAAAGAACTTTTTTGTCTTTATGAACAGAGGCATGAAACAAATTATAGACAACTCAGAATCATGAGGAAAGATTATTTAAGATGTTTCCATTAGGTTTGCACTCAGTACTTTGGTGTAAAATTGAAATGTATACCATTGGTAAAGTCAAAGCATTGTATGCACTGAGAAAACAACTTTTTTGTCTTACTGAGCAAAGCCATGGTACAACTGCTAATGAACACAGAATCATGTGGAAAGATTATTTAAGATGTTTCCATAAGGTTTCCAGTCTGTACATTTGTGTAAATGATTACTATTGGCACTGTGAAAGGATTGTATGCATTGAGAAAAGAACTTTTTTGTCCTGATGAGCAGAGGCATGAAATGTCTTTTAAGCAACTCAGAATAATGTGGAAAGTTAATTTAAGATATTTCCATTAGGGATCCACTCTGTACTTTTGTGTAAATTAAAATGTATACTATTGGTAATGTCAAAGCATTCTATGCACTGAGAAAACAACTGTTTTGTCTTGCTGAGCAAAGGCATGGTACAAGTTCTAATCAACTCAGAATCATGTGGAAAGGTAAATTAAGGTGTTTCCATTAGGTTTGGAGTCAGTACTTTGGTGGAAGTTTAAAATGTATACTATTGGTAATGTCAAAGCTTTGTATGCACTGAGGAAACAACTTCTTTGTCTTGCTGAACAAAGGTATGGTACAAGTTCTAATCAACACAGAATCATGTGGAAAGGTAATTTAAGGTGTTTCCATTAGGTTTGCAATCAGCACTTTGGTGGAAAATTAAAATGAATACCATTGGTAAAGTCAAAGCTTTGTATGCACTGAGAAAACAACTTTTTTGTCTTACTGAGCAAAGCCATGGTACAACTGCTAATCAACACAGAATCATGTGGAAAGATTATTTAAGCTGTTTCCATTAGGTTTCCACTCTGTACTTTTGTGTAAATGATTACTATTGGCACTGTCAAAGGATTGTATGCATTGAGAAAAGAACTTTTTTGTCCTGATGAGCAGAGGCATGAAATGTCTTTTAAGCAACTCAGAATAATGTGGAAAGTTAATTTAAGATGTTTCCATTAGGGATCCACTCTGTACTTTTGTGTAAATTAAAATGTATACTATTGGTAATGTCAAAGCATTCTATGCAAAGAGAAAACAACTTTTTTGTCTTGCTGGACAAAGGCATGGTACAAGTTCTAATCAACACAGAATCATGTGGAAAGGTAATTTAAGGTGTTTCCATTAGGTTTGCACTCAGCACTTTGGTGGAAAATTGAAATGTACACTGTTTGTAAAGTCAAAACAGTGTATGCACTGAGAAAAGAACTTTTTTGTCTTTATGAACAGAGGCATGAAACAAATTATAGACAACTCAGAATCATGAGGAAAGATTAATTAAGATGTTTCCATTAGGTTTGCACTCAGTTCTTTGGTGTAAGATTGATATGTATACTTTTGGTAATGTCAAAGCATTGTATGCACTGAGAAAACAACTTTTTTGTCTTGCTGAGCAAAGGCATAGTACAAGTTCTAATCAACTCAGAATCATGTGGAAAGGGAATTTAAGATGTTGCCATCAGGTTTGCACTCAGTACTTTGGTGGAAAATTGAAATGTATACTATTGGTAACGTCAAAGCATTGTATGCTCTGAGAAAACAACTTTTTTATCTTGCTGGGCAAAGGCATGGTACAAGTTCTAATCAACACAGAATCATGTGGAAAGATTATTTAAGATGTTTCCATTAGGTTTGCACTCAGTACTTTGGTGTAAAATTGAAATGTATGCTATTGGTAAAGTCAAAGCATTGTATGCACTGAGAAAACAACTTTTTTATCTCGCTGGACAAAGGCATGGCACAAGTTCTAATCAACACAGAATCATGTGGAAAGGTAATTTAAGGTGTTTCCATTAGGTTTGCACTCAGCACTTTGGTGGAAAATTGAAATGTACACTGTTTGTAAAGTCAAAACAGTGTATGCACTGAGAAAAGGACTTTTTTGTCTTTATGAACAGAGGCATGAAACAAATTATAGACAACTCAGAATCATGAGGAAAGATTATTTAAGATGTTTCCATTAGGTTTGCACTCAGTACTTTGGTGTAAAATTGAAATGTATACCATTGGTAAAGTCAAAGCATTGTATGCACTGAGAAAACAACTTTTTTGTCTTACTGAGCAAAGCCATGGTACAACTGCTAATGAACACAGAATCATGTGGAAAGATTATTTAAGATGTTTCCATAAGGTTTCCGGTCTGTACATTTGTGTAAATGATTACTATTGGCACTGTGAAAGGATTGTATGCATTGAGAAAAGAACTTTTTTGTCCTGATGAGCAGAGGCATGAAATGTCTTTTAAGCAACTCAGAATAATGTGGAAAGTTAATTTAAGATATTTCCATTAGGGATCCACTCTGTACTTTTGTGTAAATTAAAATGTATACTATTGGTAATGTCAAAGCATTCTATGCACTGAGAAAACAACTGTTTTGTCTTGCTGAGCAAAGGCATGGTACAAGTTCTAATCAACACAGAATCATGTGGAAAGGTAATTTAAGGTGTTTCCATTAGGTTTGCACTCAGCACTTTGGTGGAAAATTGAAATGTACACTGTTTGTAAAATCAAAACAGTGTATGCACTGAGAAAACAACTTTTTTGTCTTTATGAACAGAGGCATGAAACAAAGTATAGACAACTCAGAATCATGAGGAAAGATTATTTAAGATGTTTCCATTAGGTTTGTACTCAGTACTTTGGTGTAAAATTGAAATGTATTCCATTGGTAAAGTCAAAGCATTGTATGCACTGAGAAAACAACTTTTTTGTCTTACTGAGCAAAGCCATGGTACAACTGCTAATGAACACAGAATCATGTGGAAAGATTATTTAAGATGTTTCCATTAGGTTTCCAGTCTGTACATTTGTGTAAATGATTACTATTGGCACTGTGAAAGGATTGTATGCATTGAGAAAAGAACTTTTTTGTCCTGATGAGCAGAGGCATGAAATGTCTTTTAAGCAACTCAGAATAATGTGGAAAGTTAATTTAAGATATTTCCATTAGGGATCCACTCTGTACTTTTGTGTAAATTAAAATGTATTCTATTGGTAATGTCAAAGCATTCTATGCACTGAGAAAACAACTTTTTTGTCTTGCTGAGCAAAGGCATGGTACAAGTTCTAATCAACTCAGAATCATGTGGAAAGGTAAATTAAGGTGTTCCCATTAGGTTTGGAGTCAGTACTTTGGTGGAAGTTTAAAATGTATACTATTGGTAATGTCAAAGCTTTGTATGCACTGAGGAAACAACTTTTTTGTCTTGCTGAACAAAGGTATGGTACAAGTTCTAATCAACACAGAATCATGTGGAAAGGTAATTTAAGGTGTTTCCATTAGGTTTGCAATCAGCACTTTGGTGGAAAATTAAAATGAATACCATTGGTAAAGTCAAAGCTTTGTATGCACTGAGAAAACAACTTTTTTGTCTTACTGAGCAAAGCCATGGTACAACTGCTAATCAACACAGAATCATGTGGAAAGATTATTTAAGCTGTTTCCATTAGGTTTCCACTCTGTACTTTTGTGTAAATGATTACTATTGGCACTGCCAAAGGATTGTATGCATTGAGAAAAGAACTTTTTTGTCCTGATGAGCAGAGGCATGAAATGTCTTTTAAGCAACTCAGAATAATGTGGAAAGTTAATTTAAGATATTTCCATTAGGGATCCACTCTGTACTTTTGTGTAAATTAAAATGTATACTATTGGTAATGTCAAAGCATTCTATGCACTGAGAAAACAACTTTTTTGTCTTGCTGGACAAAGGCATGGTACAAGTTCTAATCAACACAGAATCATGTGGAAAGGTAATTTAAGGTGTTTCCATTAGGTTTGCACTCAGCACTTTGGTGGATAATTGAAATGTACACTGTTTGTAAAGTCAAAACAGTGTATGCACTGAGAAAAGATCTTTTTTCTCTTTATGAACAGAGGCATGAAACAAATTATAGACAACTCAGAATCATGAGGAAAGATTACTTAAGATGTTTCCATTAGGTTTGCACTCAGTACTTTGGTGTAAGATTGATATGTATTCTATTGGTAATGTCAAAGCATTGTATGCACTGAGAAAACAACTTTTTTGTCTTGCTGAGCAAAGGCATAGTACAAGTTTTAATCAACTCAGAATCACGTGGAAAGGTAATTTAAGATATTGCCATCAGGTTTGCACTCAGTACTTTGGTGGAAAATTGAAATGTATACTATTGGTAATGTCAAAGCCTTGTATGCTCTGAGAAAACAACTTTTTTATCTTGCTGGGCAAAGGCATGGTACAAGTTCTAATCAACACAGAATCATGTGGAAAGGTAATTTAAGGTGTTTCCATTAGGTTTGCACTCAGCACTTTGGTGGAAAATTGAAATGTACACTATTTGTAAAGTCAAAGCATTGCATGCACTGAGAAAAGAACTTTTTTCTCTTGATGAACAGAGGCATGAAACAAATTATAGACAACTCAGAATCATGAGGAAAGATTATTTAAGATGTTTCCATTAGGTTTGCACTCAGTACTTTGGTGTAAGATTGATATGTATACTTTTGGTAATGTCAAAGCATTGTATGCACTGAGAAAACAACTTTTTTGTCTTGCTGAGCAAAGGCATAGTACAAGTTCTAATCAACTCAGAATCATGTGGAAAGGGAATTTAAGATGTTGCCATCAGCTTTGCACTCAGTACTTTGGTGGAAAATTGAATGTATACTATTGGTAATGTCAAAGCATTGTATGCTCTGAGAAAACAACTTTTTTATCTTGCTGGGCAAAGGCATGGTACAAGTTCTAATCAACACAGAATCATGTGGAAAGATTATTTAAGATGTTTCCATTAGGTTTGCACTCAGTACTTTGGTGTAAAATTGAAATGTATGCTATTGGTAAAGTCAAAGCATTGTATGCACTGAGAAAACAACTTTTTTGTCTTGCTGAACAAAGGTATGGTACAAGTTCTAATCAACACAGAATCATGTGGAAAGGTAATTTAAGGTGTTTCCATTAGGTTTGCAATCAGCACTTTGGTGGAAAATTGAAATGTATACTATTGGTAATACCAAAGCATTGTATGCTCTGAGAAAACAACTTTTTTGTTTTGCTGAGCAAAGGCATGGTACAAGTTCTAATCAACTCAGAATCATGTGGAAAGGTAATTTAAGGTATTTCCATTAGGTTTGCCGTCAGTACTTTGGTGGAAGTTTAAAATGTATACAATTGGTAATGTCAAAGCTTTGTATGCACTGAGGAAGCAACTTTTTTGTCTTGATGAACAGAGGCATGAAACAAATTATAGACAACTCAGAATCATGAGGAAAGATCATTTAAGATGTTTCCATTAGGTTTGCAGTCAGTACTTTATTGTAAAATTGAAATGTATACTATTGGTAAAGTCAAAGCATTGTACGCACTGAGGAAACAACTTTTTTGTCCTGCTGAGCAAAGGTATGTTACAAGTTCTAATCAACACAGAATCATGTGGAAAGGTAATTTAAGGTGTTTCCATTAGGTTTGCAATCAGCACTTTGGTGGAAAATTAAAATGTATACCATTGGTAAAGTCAAAGCATTGTATGCTCTGAGAAAACAACTTTTTTATCTCGCTGGACAAAGGCATGGCACAAGTTCTAATCAACACAGAATCATGTGGAAAGGTAATTTAAGGTGTTTCCATTAGGTTTGCACTCAGCACTTTGGTGGAAAATTGAAATGTACACTGTTTGTAAAGTCAAAACAGTGTATGCACTGAGAAAAGAACTTTTTTGTCTTTATGAACAGAGGCATGAAACAAATTATAGACAACTCAGAATCATGAGGAAAGATTATTTAAGATGTTTCCATTAGGTTTGCACTCAGTACTTTGGTGTAAAATTGAAATGTATACCATTGGTAAAGTCAAAGCATTGTATGCACTGAGAAAACAACTTTTTTGTCTTACTGAGCAAAGCCATGGTACAACTGCTAATGAACACAGAATCATGTGGAAAGATTATTTAAGATGTTTCCATAAGGTTTCCAGTCTGTACATTTGTGTAAATGATTACTATTGGCACTGTGAAAGGATTGTATGCATTGAGAAAAGAACTTTTTTGTCCTGATGAGCAGAGGCATGAAATGTCTTTTAAGCAACTCAGAATAATGTGGAAAGTTAATTTAAGATATTTCCATTAGGGATCCACTCTGTACTTTTGTGTAAATTAAAATGTATACTATTGGTAATGTCAAAGCATTCTATGCACTGAGAAAACAACTGTTTTGTCTTGCTGAGCAAAGGCATGGTACAAGTTCTAATCAACTCAGAATCATGTGGAAAGGTAATTTAAGGTGTTTCCATTAGGTTTGCAATCAGCACTTTGGTGGAAAATTAAAATGAATACCATTGGTAAAGTCAAAGCTTTGTATGCACTGAGAAAACAACTTTTTTGTCTTACTGAGCAAAGCCATGGTACAACTGCTAATCAACACAGAATCATGTGGAAAGATTATTTAAGCTGTTTCCATTAGGTTTCCACTCTGTACTTTTGTGTAAATGATTACTATTGGCACTGTCAAAGGATTGTATGCATTGAGAAAAGAACTTTTTTGTCCTGATGAGCAGAGGCATGAAATGTCTTTTAAGCAACTCAGAATAATGTGGAAAGTTAATTTAAGATGTTTCCATTAGGGATCCACTCTGTACTTTTGTGTAAATTAAAATGTATACTATTGGTAATGTCAAAGCATTCTATGCAAAGAGAAAACAACTTTTTTGTCTTGCTGGACAAAGGCATGGTACAAGTTCTAATCAGCACAGAATCATGTGGAAAGGTTGTTTAAGGTGTTTCCATTAGGTTTGCACTCAGCACTTTGGTGGAAAATTGAAATGTACACTGTTTGTAAAGTCAAAACAGTGTATGCACTGAGAAAACAACTTTTTTGTCTTGCTGAGCAAAGGCATAGTACAAGTTCTAATCAACTCAGAATCATGTGGAAAGGCAATTTAAGATGTTGCCATCAGGTTTGCACTCAGTACTTTGGTGGAAAATTGAAATGTATACTATTGGTAACGTCAAAGCATTGTATGCTCTGAGAAAACAACTTTTTTATCTTGCTGGGCAACGGCATGGTACAAGTTCTAATCAACACAGAATCATGTGGAAAGATTATTTAAGATGTTTCCATTAGGTTTGCACTCAGTACTTTGGTGTAAAATTGAAATGTATGCTATTGGTAAAGTCAAAGCATTGTATGCACTGAGAAAACAACTTTTTTGTCTTGCTGAACAAAGGTATGGTACAAGTTTTAATCAACACAGAATCATGTGGAAAGGTAATTTAAGGTGTTTCCATTAGGTTTGCAATCAGCACTTTGGTGGAAAATTGAAATGTATACTATTGGTAATACCAAAGCATTGTATGCTCTGAGAAAACAACTTTTTTGTTTTGCTGAGCAAAGGCATGGTACAAGTTCTAATCAACTCAGAATCATGTGGAAAGGTAATTTAAGGTGTTTCCATTAGGTTTGCCGTCAGTACTTTGGTGGAAGTTTAAAATGTATACAATTGGTAATGTCAAAGCTTTGTATGCACTGAGGAAGCAACTTTTTTGTCTTGATGAACAGAGGCATGAAACAAATTATAGACAACTCAGAATCATGAGGAAAGATCATTTAAGATGTTTCCATTAGGTTTGCAGTCAGTACTTTGGTGTAAAATTGAAATGTATACTATTGGTAAAGTCAAAGCATTGTATGCTCTGAGAAAACAACTTTTTTGTCTTACTGAGCAAAGCCATGGTACAACTGCTAATCAACTCAGAATCATGTGGAAAGGTAAATTAAGGTGTTTCCATTAGGTTTGGAGTCAGTACTTTGGTGGAAGTTTAAAATGTAAACTATTGGTAATGTCAAAGCTTTGTATGCACTGAGGAAACAACTTTTTTGTCTTGCTGAACAAAGGTATGGTACAAGTTCTAATCAACACAGAATCATGTGGAAAGGTAATTTAAGGTGTTTCTATTAGGTTTGCAATCAGCACTTTGGTGGAAAATTGAAATGTACACTGTTTGTAAAGTCAAAACAGTGTATGCACTGAGAAAAGAACTTTTTTGTCTTTATGAACAGAGGCATGAAACAAATTATAGACAACTCAGAATCATGAGGAAAGATTATTTAAGATGTTTCCATTAGGTTTGCACTCAGTACTTTGGTGTAAAATTGAAATGTATACCATTGGTAAAGTCAAAGCATTGTATGCACTGAGAAAACAACTTTTTTGTCTTACTGAGCAAAGCCATGGTACAACTGCTAATGAACACAGAATCATGTGGAAAGATTATTTAAGATGTTTCCATAAGGTTTCCAGTCTGTACATTTGTGTAAATGATTACTATTGGCACTGTGAAAGGATTGTATGCATTGAGAAAAGAACTTTTTTGTCCTGATGAGCAGAGGCATGAAATGTCTTTTAAGCAACTCAGAATAATGTGGAAAGTTAATTTAAGATATTTCCATTAGGGATCCACTCTGTACTTTTGTGTAAATTAAAATGTATACTATTGGTAATGTCAAAGCATTCTATGCACTGAGAAAACAACTGTTTTGTCTTGCTGAGCAAAGGCATGGTACAAGTTCTAATCAACTCAGAATCATGTGGAAAGGTAAATTAAGGTGTTTCCATTAGGTTTGGAGTCAGTACTTTGGTGGAAGTTTAAAATGTATACTATTGGTAATGTCAAAGCTTTGTATGCACTGAGGAAACAACTTCTTTGTCTTGCTGAACAAAGGTATGGTACAAGTTCTAATCAACACAGAATCATGTGGAAAGGTAATTTAAGGTGTTTCCATTAGGTTTGCAATCAGCACTTTGGTGGAAAATTAAAATGAATACCATTGGTAAAGTCAAAGCTTTGTATGCACTGAGAAAACAACTTTTTTGTCTTACTGAGCAAAGCCATGGTACAACTGCTAATCAACACAGAATCATGTGGAAAGATTATTTAAGCTGTTTCCATTAGGTTTCCACTCTGTACTTTTGTGTAAATGATTACTATTGGCACTGTCAAAGGATTGTATGCATTGAGAAAAGAACTTTTTTGTCCTGATGAGCAGAGGCATGAAATGTCTTTTAAGCAACTCAGAATAATGTGGAAAGTTAATTTAAGATGTTTCCATTAGGGATCCACTCTGTACTTTTGTGTAAATTAAAATGTATACTATTGGTAATGTCAAAGCATTCTATGCAAAGAGAAAACAACTTTTTTGTCTTGCTGGACAAAGGCATGGTACAAGTTCTAATCAACACAGAATCATGTGGAAAGGTAATTTAAGGTGTTTCCATTAGGTTTGCACTCAGCACTTTGGTGGAAAATTGAAATGTACACTGTTTGTAAAGTCAAAACAGTGTATGCACTGAGAAAAGAACTTTTTTGTCTTTATGAACAGAGGCATGAAACAAATTATAGACAACTCAGAATCATGAGGAAAGATTAATTAAGATGTTTCCATTAGGTTTGCACTCAGTTCTTTGGTGTAAGATTGATATGTATACTTTTGGTAATGTCAAAGCATTGTATGCACTGAGAAAACAACTTTTTTGTCTTGCTGAGCAAAGGCATAGTACAAGTTCTAATCAACTCAGAATCATGTGGAAAGGGAATTTAAGATGTTGCCATCAGGTTTGCACTCAGTACTTTGGTGGAAAATTGAAATGTACACTGTTTGTAAAGTCAAAACAGTGTATGCACTGAGAAAACAACTTTTTTGTCTTGCTGAGCAAAGGCATAGTACAAGTTCTAATCAACTCAGAATCATGTGGAAAGGGAATTTAAGATGTTGCCATCAGGTTTGCACTCAGTACTTTGGTGGAAAATTGAAATGTATACTATTGGTAACGTCAAAGCATTGTATGCTCTGAGAAAACAACTTTTTTATCTTGCTGGGCAAAGGCATGGTACAAGTTCTAATCAACACAGAATCATGTGGAAAGATTATTTAAGATGTTTCCATTAGGTTTGCACTCAGTACTTTGGTGTAAAATTGAAATGTATGCTATTGGTAAAGTCAAAGCATTGTATGCACTGAGAAAACAACTTTTTTGTCTTGCTGAACAAAGGTATGGTACAAGTTCTAATCAACACAGAATCATGTGGAAAGGTAATTTAAGGTGTTTCCATTAGGTTTGCAATCAGCACTTTGGTGGAAAATTGAAATGTATACTATTGGTAATACCAAAGCATTGTATGCTCTGAGAAAACAACTTTTTTGTTTTGCTGAGCAAAGGCATGGTACAAGTTCTAATCAACTCAGAATCATGTGGAAAGGTAATTTAAGGTGTTTCCATTAGGTTTGCCGTCAGTACTTTGGTGGAAGTTTAAAATGTATACAATTGGTAATGTCAAAGCTTTGTATGCACTGAGGAAGCAACTTTTTTGTCTTGATGAACAGAGGCATGAAACAAATTATAGACAACTCAGAATCATGAGGAAAGATCATTTAAGATGTTTCCATTAGGTTTGCAGTCAGTACTTTGGTGTAAAATTGAAATGTATACTATTGGTAAAGTCAAAGCATTGTATGCTCTGAGAAAACAACTTTTTTGTCTTACTGAGCAAAGCCATGGTACAACTGCTAATCAACTCAGAATCATGTGGAAAGGTAAATTAAGGTGTTTCCATTAGGTTTGGAGTCAGTACTTTGGTGGAAGTTTAAAATGTAAACTATTGGTAATGTCAAAGCTTTGTATGCACTGAGGAAACAACTTTTTTGTCTTGCTGAACAAAGGTATGGTACAAGTTCTAATCAACACAGAATCATGTGGAAAGGTAATTTAAGGTGTTTCTATTAGGTTTGCAATCAGCACTTTGGTGGAAAATTAAAATGTATACCATTGGTAAAGTCAAAGCATTGTATGCTCTGTGAAAACAACTTTTTTATCTCGCTGGACAAAGGCATGGCACAAGTTCTAATCAACACAGAATCATGTGGAAAGGTAATTTAAGGTGTTTCCATTAGGTTTGCACTCAGCACTTTGGTGGAAAATTGAAATGTACACTGTTTGTAAAGTCAAAACAGTGTATGCACTGAGAAAAGAACTTTTTTGTCTTTATGAACAGAGGCATGAAACAAATTATAGACAACTCAGAATCATGAGGAAAGATTATTTAAGATGTTTCCATTAGGTTTGCACTCAGTACTTTGGTGTAAAATTGAAATGTATACTATTGGTAAAGTCAAATCATTGTATGCACTGAGAAAACAACTTTTTTGTCTTACTGAGCAAAGCCATGGTACAACTGCTAATCAACACAGAATCATGTGGAAAGATTATTTAAGATGTTTCCATTAGGTTTCCAGTCTGTACATTTGTGTAAATGATTACTATTGGCACTGTCAAAGGATTGTATGCATTGAGAAAAGAACTTTTTTGTCCTGATGAGCAGAGGCATGAAACAAATTATAGACAACTCAGAATCATGAGGAAAGATTATTTAAGATGTTTCCATTAGGTTTGCACTCAGTACTTTGGTGTAAAATTGAAATGTATACTATTGGTAAAGTCAAAGATTTGTATGCACTGAGAAAACAACTTTTTTGTCTTACTGAGCAAAGCCATGGTTCAACTGCTAATCAACACAGAATCATGTGGAAAGATTATTTAAGATGTTTCCATTAGGTTTCCAGTCTGTACATTTGTGTAAATGATTACTATTGGCACTGTCAAAGGATTGTATGCATTGAGAAAAGGACTTTTTTGTCCTGATGAGCAGAGGCATGAAATGTCTTTTAAGCAACTCAGAATAATGTGGAAAGTTAATTTAAGATATTTCCATTAGGGATCCACTCTGTACTTTTGTGTAAATTAAAATGTATACTATTGGTAATGTCAAAGCATTCTATGCACTGAAAAAACAACTTTTTTGTCTTGCTGGACAAAGGCATGGTACAAGTTCTAATCAACACAGAATCATGTGGAAAGGTAATTTAAGGTGTTTCCGTTAGGTTTGCACTCAGCACTTTGGTGGAAAATTGAAATGTACACTGTTTGTAAAGTCAAAACAGTGTATGCACTGAGAAAAGAACTTTTTTGTCTTTATGAACAGAGGCATGAAACAAATTATAGACAACTCAGAATCATGAGGAAAGATTATTTAAGGTGTTTCCATTAGGTTTGCACTCAGTACTTTGGTGTAAGATTGATATGTATACTTTTGGTAATGTCAAAGCATTGTATGCACTGAGAAAACAACTTTTTTGTCTTGCTGAGCAAAGGCATAGTACAAGTTCTAATCAACTCAGAATCATGTGGAAAGGGAATTTAAGATGTTGCCATCAGGTTTGCACTCAGTACTTTGGTGGAAAATTGAAATGTATACTATTGGTAATGTCAAAGCATTGTATGCTCTGAGAAAACAACTTTTTTATCTTGCTGGGCAAAGGCATGGTACAAGTTCTAATCAACACAGAATCATGTGGAAAGATTATTTAAGATGTTTCCATTAGGTTTGCACTCAGTACTTTGGTGTAAAATTGAAATGTATGCTATTGGTAATGTCAAAGCATTGTATGCACTCAGAAAACAACTTTTTTGTCTTGCTGAACAGAGGTATGGTACAAGTTCTAATCAACACAGAATCATGTGGAAAGGTAATTTAAGGTGTTTCCATTAGGTTTGCAATCAGCACTTTGGTGGAAAATTGAAATGTATACTATTGGTAATACCAAAGCATTGTATGCTCTGAGAAAACAACTTTTTTGTTTTGCTGAGCAAAGGCATGGTACAAGTTCTAATCAACTCAGAATCATGTGTAAAGGTAATTTAAGGTGTTTCCATTAGGTTTGCCCTCAGTACTTTGGTGGAAGTTTAAAATGTATACAATTGGTAATGTCAAAGCTTTGTATGCACTGAGGAAGCAACTTTTTTGTCTTGATGAACAGAGGCATGAAACAAATTATAGACAACTCAGAATCATGAGGAAAGATCATTTAAGATGTTTCCATTAGGTTTGCAGTCAGTACTTTGGTGTAAAATTGAAATGTATACTATTGGTAAAGTCAAAGCATTGTATGCTCTGAGAAAACAACTTTTTTGTCTTACCGAGCAAAGCCATGGTACAACTGCTAATCAACTCAGAATCATGTGGAAAGGTAAATTAAGGTGTTTCCATTAGGTTTGGAGTCAGTACTTTGGTGGAAGTTTAAAATGTAAACTATTGGTAATGTCAAAGCTTTGTATGCACTGAGGAAACAACTTTTTTGTCTTGCTGAACAAAGGTATGGTACAAGTTCTAATCAACACAGAATCATGTGGAAAGGTAATTTAAGGTGTTTCTATTAGGTTTGCAATCAGCACTTTGGTGGAAAATTAAAATGTATACCATTGGTAAAGTCAAAGCATTGTATGCTCTGTGAAAACAACTTTTTTATCTCGCTGGACAAAGGCATGGCACAAGTTCTAATCAACACAGAATCATGTGGAAAGGTAATTTAAGGTGTTTCCATTAGGTTTGCACTCAGCACTTTGGTGGAAAATTGAAATGTACACTGTTTGTAAAGTCAAAACAGTGTATGCACTGAGAAAAGAACTTTTTTGTCTTTATGAACAGAGGCATGAAACAAATTATAGACAACTCAGAATCATGAGGAAAGATTATTTAAGATGTTTCCATTAGGTTTGCACTCAGTACTTTGGTGTAAAATTGAAATGTATACTATTGGTAAAGTCAAATCATTGTATGCACTGAGAAAACAACTTTTTTGTCTTACTGAGCAAAGCCATGGTACAACTGCTAATCAACACAGAATCATGTGGAAAGATTATTTAAGATGTTTCCATTAGGTTTCCAGTCTGTACATTTGTGTAAATGATTACTATTGGCACTGTCAAAGGATTGTATGCATTGAGAAAAGAACTTTTTTGTCCTGATGAGCAGAGGCATGAAACAAATTATAGACAACTCAGAATCATGAGGAAAGATTATTTAAGATGTTTCCATTAGGTTTGCACTCAGTACTTTGGTGTAAAATTGAAATGTATACTATTGGTAAAGTCAAAGATTTGTATGCACTGAGAAAACAACTTTTTTGTCTTACTGAGCAAAGCCATGGTTCAACTGCTAATCAACACAGAATCATGTGGAAAGATTATTTAAGATGTTTCCATTAGGTTTCCAGTCTGTACATTTGTGTAAATGATTACTATTGGCACTGTCAAAGGATTGTATGCATTGAGAAAAGGACTTTTTTGTCCTGATGAGCAGAGGCATGAAATGTCTTTTAAGCAACTCAGAATAATGTGGAAAGTTAATTTAAGATATTTCCATTAGGGATCCACTCTGTACTTTTGTGTAAATTAAAATGTATACTATTGGTAATGTCAAAGCATTCTATGCACTGAGAAAACAACTTTTTTGTCTTGCTGGACAAAGGCATGGTACAAGTTCTAATCAACACAGAATCATGTGGAAAGGTAATTTAAGGTGTTTCCGTTAGGTTTGCACTCAGCACTTTGGTGGAAAATTGAAATGTACACTGTTTGTAAAGTCAAAACAGTGTATGCACTGAGAAAAGAACTTTTTTGTCTTTATGAACAGAGGCATGAAACAAATTATACACAACTCAGAATCATGAGGAAAGATTATTTAAGGTGTTTCCATTAGGTTTGCACTCAGTACTTTGGTGTAAGATTGATATGTATACTTTTGGTAATGTCAAAGCATTGTATGCACTGAGAAAACAACTTTTTTGTCTTGCTGAGCAAAGGCATAGTACAAGTTCTAATCAACTCAGAATCATGTGGAAAGGGAATTTAAGATGTTGCCATCAGGTTTGCACTCAGTACTTTGGTGGAAAATTGAAATGTATACTATTGGTAATGTCAAAGCATTGTATGCTCTGAGAAAACAACTTTTTTATCTTGCTGGGCAAAGGCATGGTACAAGTTCTAATCAACACAGAATCATGTGGAAAGATTATTTAAGATGTTTCCATTAGGTTTGCACTCAGTACTTTGGTGTAAAATTGAAATGTATGCTATTGGTAATGTCAAAGCATTGTATGCACTCAGAAAACAACTTTTTTGTCTTGCTGAACAGAGGTATGGTACAAGTTCTAATCAACACAGAATCATGTGGAAAGGTAATTTAAGGTGTTTCCATTAGGTTTGCAATCAGCACTTTGGTGGAAAATTGAAATGTATACTATTGGTAATACCAAAGCATTGTATGCTCTGAGAAAACAACTTTTTTGTTTTGCTGAGCAAAGGCATGGTACAAGTTCTAATCAACTCAGAATCATGTGTAAAGGTAATTTAAGGTGTTTCCATTAGGTTTGCCCTCAGTACTTTGGTGGAAGTTTAAAATGTATACAATTGGTAATGTCAAAGCTTTGTATGCACTGAGGAAGCAACTTTTTTGTCTTGATGAACAGAGGCATGAAACAAATTATACACAACTCACAATCATGAGGAACGATCATTTAAGATGTTTCCATTAGGTTTGCAGTCAGTACTTTGGTGTAAAATTGAAATGTATACTATTGGTAAAGTCAAAGCATTGTATGCTCTGAGAAAACAACTTTTTTGTCTTACTGAGCAAAGCCATGGTACAACTGCTAATCAACTCAGAATCATGTGGAAAGGTAAATTAAGGTGTTTCCATTAGGTTTGGAGTCAGTACTTTGGTGGAAGTTTAAAATGTAAACTATTGGTAATGTCAAAGCTTTGTATGCACTGAGGAAACAACTTTTTTGTCTTGCTGAACAAAGGTATGGTACAAGTTCTAATCAACACAGAATCATGTGGAAAGGTAATTTAAGGTGTTTCTATTAGGTTTGCAATCAGCACTTTGGTGGAAAATTAAAATGTATACCATTGGTAAAGTCAAAGCATTGTATGCTCTGTGAAAACAACTTTTTTATCTCGCTGGACAAAGGCATGGCACAAGTTCTAATCAACACAGAATCATGTGGAAAGGTAATTTAAGGTGTTTCCATTAGGTTTGCACTCAGCACTTTGGTGGAAAATTGAAATGTACACTGTTTGTAAAGTCAAAACAGTGTATGCACTGAGAAAAGAACTTTTTTGTCTTTATGAACAGAGGCATGAATCAAATTATAGACAACTCAGAATCATGAGGAAAGATTATTTAAGATGTATCCATTAGGTTTGCACTCAGTACTTTGGTGTAAAATTGAAATGTATGCCATTGGTAAAGTCAAAGCATTGTATGCACTGAGAAAACAACTTTTTTGTCTTACTGAGCAAAGCCATGGTACAACTGCTAATCAACACAGAATCATGTGGAAAGATTATTTAAGATGTTTCCATTAGGTTTCCAGTCTGTACATTTGTGTAAATGATTACTATTGGCACTGTCAAAGGATTGTATGCATTGAGAAAAGAACTTTTTTGTCCTGATGAGCAGAGGCATGAAACAAATTATAGACAACTCAGAATCATGAGGAAAGATTATTTAAGATGTTTCCATTAGGTTTGCACTCAGTACTTTGGTGTAAAATTGAAATGTATACTATTGGTAAAGTCAAAGATTTGTATGCACTGAGAAAACAACTTTTTTGTCTTACTGAGCAAAGCCATGGTTCAACTGCTAATCAACACAGAATCATGTGGAAAGATTATTTAAGATGTTTCCATTAGGTTTCCAGTCTGTACATTTGTGTAAATGATTACTATTGGCACTGTCAAAGGATTGTATGCATTGAGAAAAGGACTTTTTTGTCCTGATGAGCAGAGGCATGAAATGTCTTTTAAGCAACTCAGAATAATGTGGAAAGTTAATTTAAGATATTTCCATTAGGGATCCACTCTGTACTTTTGTGTAAATTAAAATGTATACTATTGGTAATGTCAAAGCATTCTATGCACTGAGAAAACAACTTTTTTGTCTTGCTGGACAAAGGCATGGTACAAGTTCTAATCAACACAGAATCATGTGGAAAGGTAATTTAAGGTGTTTCCGTTAGGTTTGCACTCAGCACTTTGGTGGAAAATTGAAATGTACACTGTTTGTAAAGTCAAAACAGTGTATGCACTGAGAAAAGAACTTTTTTGTCTTTATGAACAGAGGCATGAAACAAATTATAGACAACTCAGAATCATGAGGAAAGATTATTTAAGGTGTTTCCATTAGGTTTGCACTCAGTACTTTGGTGTAAGATTGATATGTATACTTTTGGTAATGTCAAAGCATTGTATGCACTGAGAAAACAACTTTTTTGTCTTGCTGAGCAAAGGCATAGTACAAGTTCTAATCAACTCAGAATCATGTGGAAAGGGAATTTAAGATGTTGCCATCAGGTTTGCACTCAGTACTTTGGTGGAAAATTGAAATGTATACTATTGGTAATGTCAAAGCATTGTATGCTCTGAGAAAACAACTTTTTTATCTTGCTGGGCAAAGGCATGGTACAAGTTCTAATCAACACAGAATCATGTGGAAAGATTATTTAAGATGTTTCCATTAGGTTTGCACTCAGTACTTTGGTGTAAAATTGAAATGTATGCTATTGGTAATGTCAAAGCATTGTATGCACTCAGAAAACAACTTTTTTGTCTTGCTGAACAGAGGTATGGTACAAGTTCTAATCAACACAGAATCATGTGGAAAGGTAATTTAAGGTGTTTCCATTAGGTTTGCAATCAGCACTTTGGTGGAAAATTGAAATGTATACTATTGGTAATACCAAAGCATTGTATGCTCTGAGAAAACAACTTTTTTGTTTTGCTGAGCAAAGGCATGGTACAAGTTCTAATCAACTCAGAATCATGTGTAAAGGTAATTTAAGGTGTTTCCATTAGGTTTGCCCTCAGTACTTTGGTGGAAGTTTAAAATGTATACAATTGGTAATGTCAAAGCTTTGTATGCACTGAGGAAGCAACTTTTTTGTCTTGATGAACAGAGGCATGAAACAAATTATAGACAACTCAGAATCATGAGGAAAGATCATTTAAGATGTTTCCATTAGGTTTGCAGTCAGTACTTTGGTGTAAAATTGAAATGTATACTATTGGTAAAGTCAAAGCATTGTATGCTCTGAGAAAACAACTTTTTTGTCTTACTGAGCAAAGCCATGGTACAACTGCTAATCAACTCAGAATCATGTGGAAAGGTAAATTAAGGTGTTTCCATTAGGTTTGGAGTCAGTACTTTGGTGGAAGTTTAAAATGTAAACTATTGGTAATGTCAAAGCTTTGTATGCACTGAGGAAACAACTTTTTTGTCTTGCTGAACAAAGGTATGGTACAAGTTCTAATCAACACAGAATCATGTGGAAAGGTAATTTAAGGTGTTTCTATTAGGTTTGCAATCAGCACTTTGGTGGAAAATTAAAATGTATACCATTGGTAAAGTCAAAGCATTGTATGCTCTGTGAAAACAACTTTTTTATCTCGCTGGACAAAGGCATGGCACAAGTTCTAATCAACACAGAATCATGTGGAAAGGTAATTTAAGGTGTTTCCATTAGGTTTGCACTCAGCACTTTGGTGGAAAATTGAAATGTACACTGTTTGTAAAGTCAAAACAGTGTATGCACTGAGAAAAGAACTTTTTTGTCTTTATGAACAGAGGCATGAATCAAATTATAGACAACTCAGAATCATGAGGAAAGATTATTTAAGATGTATCCATTAGGTTTGCACTCAGTACTTTGGTGTAAAATTGAAATGTATGCCATTGGTAAAGTCAAAGCATTGTATGCACTGAGAAAACAACTTTTTTGTCTTACTGAGCAAAGCCATGGTACAACTGCTAATCAACACAGAATCATGTGGAAAGATTATTTAAGATGTTTCCATTAGGTTTCCAGTCTGTACATTTGTGTAAATGATTACTATTGGCACTGTCAAAGGATTGTATGCATTGAGAAAAGAACTTTTTTGTCCTGATGAGCAGAGGCATGAAACAAATTATAGACAACTCAGAATCATGAGGAAAGATTATTTAAGATGTTTCCATTAGGTTTGCACTCAGTACTTTGGTGTAAAATTGAAATGTATACTATTGGTAAAGTCAAAGATTTGTATGCACTGAGAAAACAACTTTTTTGTCTTACTGAGCAAAGCCATGGTTCAACTGCTAATCAACACAGAATCATGTGGAAAGATTATTTAAGATGTTTCCATTAGGTTTCCAGTCTGTACATTTGTGTAAATGATTACTATTGGCACTGTCAAAGGATTGTATGCATTGAGAAAAGGACTTTTTTGTCCTGATGAGCAGAGGCATGAAATGTCTTTTAAGCAACTCAGAATAATGTGGAAAGTTAATTTAAGATATTTCCATTAGGGATCCACTCTGTACTTTTGTGTAAATTAAAATGTATACTATTGGTAATGTCAAAGCATTCTATGCACTGAGAAAACAACTTTTTTGTCTTGCTGGACAAAGGCATGGTACAAGTTCTAATCAACACAGAATCATGTGGAAAGGTAATTTAAGGTGTTTCCGTTAGGTTTGCACTCAGCACTTTGGTGGAAAATTGAAATGTACACTGTTTGTAAAGTCAAAACAGTGTATGCACTGAGAAAAGAACTTTTTTGTCTTTATGAACAGAGGCATGAAACAAATTATAGACAACTCAGAATCATGAGGAAAGATTATTTAAGGTGTTTCCATTAGGTTTGCACTCAGTACTTTGGTGTAAGATTGATATGTATACTTTTGGTAATGTCAAAGCATTGTATGCACTGAGAAAACAACTTTTTTGTCTTGCTGAGCAAAGGCATAGTACAAGTTCTAATCAACTCAGAATCATGTGGAAAGGGAATTTAAGATGTTGCCATCAGGTTTGCACTCAGTACTTTGGTGGAAAATTGAAATGTATACTATTGGTAATGTCAAAGCATTGTATGCTCTGAGAAAACAACTTTTTTATCTTGCTGGGCAAAGGCATGGTACAAGTTCTAATCAACACAGAATCATGTGGAAAGATTATTTAAGATGTTTCCATTAGGTTTGCACTCAGTACTTTGGTGTAAAATTGAAATGTATGCTATTGGTAATGTCAAAGCATTGTATGCACTCAGAAAACAACTTTTTTGTCTTGCTGAACAGAGGTATGGTACAAGTTCTAATCAACACAGAATCATGTGGAAAGGTAATTTAAGGTGTTTCCATTAGGTTTGCAATCAGCACTTTGGTGGAAAATTGAAATGTATACTATTGGTAATACCAAAGCATTGTATGCTCTGAGAAAACAACTTTTTTGTTTTGCTGAGCAAAGGCATGGTACAAGTTCTAATCAACTCAGAATCATGTGTAAAGGTAATTTAAGGTGTTTCCATTAGGTTTGCCCTCAGTACTTTGGTGGAAGTTTAAAATGTATACAATTGGTAATGTCAAAGCTTTGTATGCACTGAGGAAGCAACTTTTTTGTCTTGATGAACAGAGGCATGAAACAAATTATAGACAACTCAGAATCATGAGGAAAGATCATTTAAGATGTTTCCATTAGGTTTGCAGTCAGTACTTTGGTGTAAAATTGAAATGTATACTATTGGTAAAGTCAAAGCATTGTATGCTCTGAGAAAACAACTTTTTTGTCTTACTGAGCAAAGCCATGGTACAACTGCTAATCAACTCAGAATCATGTGGAAAGGTAAATTAAGGTGTTTCCATTAGGTTTGGAGTCAGTACTTTGGTGGAAGTTTAAAATGTAAACTATTGGTAATGTCAAAGCTTTGTATGCACTGAGGAAACAACTTTTTTGTCTTGCTGAACAAAGGTATGGTACAAGTTCTAATCAACACAGAATCATGTGGAAAGGTAATTTAAGGTGTTTCTATTAGGTTTGCAATCAGCACTTTGGTGGAAAATTAAAATGTATACCATTGGTAAAGTCAAAGCATTGTATGCTCTGTGAAAACAACTTTTTTATCTCGCTGGACAAAGGCATGGCACAAGTTCTAATCAACACAGAATCATGTGGAAAGGTAATTTAAGGTGTTTCCATTAGGTTTGCACTCAGCACTTTGGTGGAAAATTGAAATGTACACTGTTTGTAAAGTCAAAACAGTGTATGCACTGAGAAAAGAACTTTTTTGTCTTTATGAACAGAGGCATGAATCAAATTATAGACAACTCAGAATCATGAGGAAAGATTATTTAAGATGTATCCATTAGGTTTGCACTCAGTACTTTGGTGTAAAATTGAAATGTATGCCATTGGTAAAGTCAAAGCATTGTATGCACTGAGAAAACAACTTTTTTGTCTTACTGAGCAAAGCCATGGTACAACTGCTAATCAACACAGAATCATGTGGAAAGATTATTTAAGATGTTTCCATTAGGTTTCCAGTCTGTACATTTGTGTAAATGATTACTATTGGCACTGTCAAAGGATTGTATGCATTGAGAAAAGAACTTTTTTCTCCTGATGAGCAGAGGCATGAAATGTCTTTTAAGCAACTCAGAATAATGTGGAAAGTTAATTGAAGAGATTTCCATTAGGGATCCACTCTGTACTTTTGTGTAAATTAAAATGTATACTATTGGTAATGTCAAAGCATTCTATGCACTGAGAAAACAACTTTTTTGTCTTGCTGAGCAAAGGCATGGTACAAGTTCTAATCAACTCAGAATCATGTGGAAAGGTAAATTAAGGTGTTTACATTAGGTTTGGAGTCAGTACTTTGGTGGAAGTTTAAAATGTATACTATTGGTAATGTCAAAGCTTTGTATGCACTGAGGAAACAACTTTTTTGTCCTGCTGAGCAAAGGTATGTTACAAGTTCTAATCAACACAGAATCATGTGGAAAGGTAATTTAAGGTGTTTCCATTAGGTTTTCAATCAGCACTTTGGTGGAAAATTAAAATGTATACCATTGGTAAAGTCAAAGCATTGTACGCTCTGAGAAAACAACTTTTTTATCTTGCTAGACAAAGCCATGGTACAACTGCTAATCAACACAGAATCATGTGGAAAGATTATTTAAGCAGTTTCCATTAGGTTTCCACTCTGTACTTTTGTGTAAATGATTACTATTGGCACTGTCAAAGGATTGTATGTATTGAGAAAAGAACTTTTTTGTCCTGATGAGCAGAGGCATGAAATGTCTTTTGAGCAACTCAGAATAATGTGGAAAGTTAATTTAAGATGTTTCCATTAGGGATCCACTCTGTACTTTTGTGTAAATTAAAATGTATACTATTGGTAATGTCAAAGCATTCTATGCACTGAGAAAACAACTTTTTTGTCTTGCTGGACAAAGGCATGGTACAAGTTCTAATCAACACAGAATCATGTGGAAAGGTAATTTAAGGTGTTTCCGTTAGGTTTGCACTCAGCACTTTGGTGGAAAATTGAAATGTACACTGTTTGTAAAGTCAAAACAGTGTATGCACTGAGAAAAGAACTTTTTTGTCTTTATGAACAGAGGCATGAAACAAATTATAGACAACTCAGAATCATGAGGAAAGATTATTTAAGATGTTTCCATTAGGTTTGCACTCAGTACTTTGGTGTAAGATTGATATGTATACTTTTGGTAATGTCAAAGCATTGTATGCACTGAGAAAACAACTTTTTTGTCTTGCTGAGCAAAGGCATAGTACAAGTTCTAATCAACACAGAATCATGTGGAAAAGTAATTTAAGGTGTTTCCATTAGGTTTGCACTCAGCACTTTGGTGGAAAATTGAAATGTACACTATTTGTAAAGTCAAAGCATTGCATGCACTGAGAAAAGAACTTTTTTCTCTTGATGAACAGAGGCATGAAACAAATTATAGACAACTCAGAATCATGAGGAAAGATTATTTAAGATGTTTCCATTAGGTTTGCACTCAGTACTTTTGTGTAAGATTGATATGTATACTTTTGGTAATGTCAAAGCATTGTATGCACTGAGAAAACAACTTTTTTGTCTTGCTGAGCAAAGGCATAGTACAAGTTCTAATCAACTCAGAATCATGTGGAAAGGGAATTTAAGATGTTGCCATCAGCTTTGCACTCAGTACTTTGGTGGAAAATTGAAATGTATACTATTGGTAATGTCAAAGCATTGTATGCTCTGAGAAAACAACTTTTTTATCTTGCTGGGCAAAGGCATGGTACAAGTTCTAATCAACACAGAATCATGTGGAAAGATTATTTAAGATGTTTCCATTAGGTTTGCACTCAGTACTTATGTGTAAAATTGAAATGTATGCTATTGGTAAAGTCAAAGCATTGTATGCACTGAGAAAACAACTTTTTTGTCTTGCTGAACAAAGGTATGGTACAAGTTCTAATCAACACAGAATCATGTGGAAAGGTAATTTAAGGTGTTTCCATTAGGTTTGCAATCAGCACTTTGGTGGAAAATTAAAATGTATACCATTGGTAAAGTCAAAGCATTGTATGCTCTGAGAAAACAACTTCTTTATCTCGCTGGACAAAGGCATGGCACAAGTTCTAATCAACACAGAATCATGTGGAAAGGTAATTTAAGGTGTTTCCATTAGGTTTGCACTCAGCACTTTGGTGGAAAATTGAAATGTACACTGTTTGTAAAGTCAAAACAGTGTATGCACTGAGAAAAGAACTTTTTTGTCTTTATGAACAGAGGCATGAAACAAATTATAGACAACTCAGAATCATGAGGAAAGATTATTTAAGATGTTTCTATTAGGTTTGCACTCAGTACTTTGGTGTAAAATTGAAATGTATACCATTGGTAAAGTCAAAGCATTGTATGCACTGAGAAAACAACTTTTTTGTCTTACTGAGCAAAGCCATGGTACAACTGCTAATGAACACAGAATCATGTGGAAAGATTATTTAAGATGTTTCCATAAGGTTTCCAGTCTGTACATTTGTGTAAATGATTACTATTGGCACTGTGAAAGGATTGTATGCATTGAGAAAAGAACTTTTTTGTCCTGATGAGCAGAGGCATGAAATGTCTTTTAAGCAACTCAGAATAATGTGGAAAGTTAATTTAAGATATTTCCATTAGGGATCCACTCTGTACTTTTGTGTAAATTAAAATGTATACTATTGGAAATGTCAAAGCTTTGTATGCACTGAGGAAACAACTTTTTTGTCTTGCTGAACAAAGGTATGGTACAAGTTCTAATCAACACAGAATCATGTGGAAAGGTAATTTAAGGTGTTTCCATTAGGTTTGCAATCAGCACTTTGGTGGAAAATTAAAATGAATACCATTGGTAAAGTCAAAGCTTTGTATGCACTGAGAAAACAACTTTTTTGTCTTACTGAGCAAAGCCATGGTACAACTGCTAATCAACACAGAATCATGTGGAAAGATTATTTAAGCTGTTTCCATTAGGTTTCCACTCTGTACTTTTGTGTAAATGATTACTATTGGCACTGTCAAAGGATTGTATGCATTGAGAAAAGAACTTTTTTGTCCTGATGAGCAGAGGCATGAAATGTCTTTTAAGCAACTCAGAATAATGTGGAAAGTTAATTTAAGATGTTTCCATTAGGGATCCACTCTGTACTTTTGTGTAAATTAAAATGTATACTATTGGTAATGTCAAAGCATTCTATGCAAAGAGAAAACAACTTTTTTGTCTTGCTGGACAAAGGCATGGTACAAGTTCTAATCAACACAGAATCATGTGGAAAGGTAATTTAAGGTGCTTCCATTAGGTTTGCACTCAGCACTTTGGTGGAAAATTGAAATGTACACTGTTTGTAAAGTCAAAACAGTGTATGCACTGAGAAAAGAACTTTTTTGTCTTTATGAACAGAGGCATGAAACAAATTATAGACAACTCAGAATCATGAGGAAAGATTAATTAAGATGTTTCCATTAGGTTTGCACTCAGTTCTTTGGTGTAAGATTGATATGTATACTTTTGGTAATGTCAAAGCATTGTATGCACTGAGAAAACAACTTTTTTGTCTTGCTGAGCAAAGGCATAGTACAAGTTCTAATCAACTCAGAATCATGTGGAAAGGGAATTTAAGATGTTGCCATCAGGTTTGCACTCAGTACTTTGGTGGAAAATTGAAATGTATACTATTGGTAACGTCAAAGCATTGTATGCTCTGAGAAAACAACTTTTTTATCTTGCTGGGCAAAGGCATGGTACAAGTTCTAATCAACACAGAATCATGTGGAAAGATTATTTAAGATGTTTCCATTAGGTTTGCACTCAGTACTCTGGTGTAAAATTGAAATGTATGCTATTGGTAAAGTCAAAGCATTGTATGCACTGAGAAAACAACTTTTTTGTCTTGCTGAACAAAGGTATGGTACAAGTTCTAATCAACACAGAATCATGTGGAAAGGTAATTTAAGGTGTTTCCATTAGGTTTGCAATCAGCACTTTGGTGGAAAATTGAAATGTATACTATTGGTAATACCAAAGCATTGTATGCTCTGAGAAAACAACTTTTTTGTTTTGCTGAGCAAAGGCATGGTACAAGTTCTAATCAACTCAGAATCATGTGGAAAGGTAATTTAAGGTGTTTCCATTAGGTTTGCCGTCAGTACTTTGGTGGAAGTTTAAAATGTATACAATTGGTAATGTCAAAGCTTTGTATGCACTGAGGAAGCAACTTTTTTGTCTTGATGAACAGAGGCATGAAACAAATTATAGACAACTCAGAATCATGAGGAAAGATCATTTAAGATGTTTCCATTAGGTTTGCAGTCAGTACTTTATTGTAAATTTGAAATGTATACCATTAGTAAAGTCAAAGCATTGTACGCACTGAGGAAACAACTTTTTTGTCCTGCTGAGCAAAGGTATGTTACAAGTTCTAATCAACACAGAATCATGTGGAAAGGTAATTTAAGGTGTTTCCATTAGGTTTGCAATCAGCACTTTGGTGGAAAATTAAAATGTATACCATTGGTAAAGTCAAAGCATTGTATGCTCTGAGAAAACAACTTTTTTATCTCGCTGGACAAAGGCATGGCACAAGTTCTAATCAACACAGAATCATGTGGAAAGGTAATTTAAGGTGTTTCCATTAGGTTTGCACTCAGCACTTTGGTGGAAAATTGAAATGTACACTGTTTGTAAAGTCAAAACAGTGTATGCACTGAGAAAAGAACTTTTTTGTCTTTATGAACAGAGGCATGAAACAAATTATAGACAACTCAGAATCATGAGGAAAGATTATTTAAGATGTTTCCATTAGGTTTGTACTCAGTACTTTGGTGTAAAATTGAAATGTATTCCATTGGTAAAGTCAAAGCATTGTATGCACTGAGAAAACAACTTTTTTGTCTTACTGAGCAAAGCCATGGTACAACTGCTAATGAACACAGAATCATGTGGAAAGATTATTTAAGATGTTTCCATTAGGTTTCCAGTCTGTACATTTGTGTAAATGATTACTATTGGCACTGTGAAAGGATTGTATGCATTGAGAAAAGAACTTTTTTGTCCTGATGAGCAGAGGCATGAAATGTCTTTTAAGCAACTCAGAATAATGTGGAAAGTTAATTTAAGATATTTCCATTAGGGATCCACTCTGTACTTTTGTGTAAATTAAAATGTATTCTATTGGTAATGTCAAAGCATTCTATGCACTGAGAAAACAACTTTTTTGTCTTGCTGAGCAAAGGCATGGTACAAGTTCTAATCAACTCAGAATCATGTGGAAAGGTAAATTAAGGTGTTCCCATTAGGTTTGGAGTCAGTACTTTGGTGGAAGTTTAAAATGTATACTATTGGTAATGTCAAAGCTTTGTATGCACTGAGGAAACAACTTTTTTGTCTTGCTGAACAAAGGTATGGTACAAGTTCTAATCAACACAGAATCATGTGGAAAGGTAATTTAAGGTGTTTCCATTAGGTTTGCAATCAGCACTTTGGTGGAAAATTAAAATGAATACCATTGGTAAAGTCAAAGCTTTGTATGCACTGAGAAAACAACTTTTTTCTCTTACTGAGCAAAGCCATGGTACAACTGCTAATCAACACAGAATCATGTGGAAAGATTATTTAAGCTGTTTCCATTAGGTTTCCACTCTGTACTTTTGTGTAAATGATTACTATTGGCACTGCCAAAGGATTGTATGCATTGAGAAAAGAACTTTTTTGTCCTGATGAGCAGAGGCATGAAATGTCTTTTAAGCAACTCAGAATAATGTGGAAAGTTAATTTAAGATGTTTCCATTAGGGATCCACCCTGTACTTTTGTGTAAATTAAAATGTATACTATTGGTAATGTCAAAGCATTCTATGCACTGAGAAAACAACTTTTTTGTCTTGCTGGACAAAGGCATGGTACAAGTTCTAATCAACACAGAATCATGTGGAAAGGTAATTTAAGGTGTTTCCATTAGGTTTGCACTCAGCACTTTGGTGGAAAATTGAAATGTACACTGTTTGTAAAGTCAAAACAGTGTATGCACTGAGAAAAGATCTTTTTTGTCTTTATGAACAGAGGCATGAAACAAATTATAGACAACTCAGAATCATGAGGAAAGATTATTTAAGATGTTTCCATTAGGTTTGCACTCAGTACTTTGGTGTAAGATTGATATGTATTCTATTGGTAATGTCAAAGCATTGTATGCACTGAGAAAACAACTTTTTTGTCTTGCTGAGCAAAGGCATAGTACAAGTTTTAATCAACTCAGAATCACGTGGAAAGGTAATTTAAGATATTGCCATCAGGTTTGCACTCAGTACTTTGGTGGAAAATTGAAATGTATACTATTGGTAATGTCAAAGCCTTGTATGCTCTGAGAAAACAACTTTTTTATCTTGCTGGGCAAAGGCATGGTACAAGTTCTAATCAACACAGAATCATGTGGAAAGGTAATTTAAGGTGTTTCCATTAGGTTTGCACTCAGCACTTTGGTGGAAAATTGAAATGTACACTATTTGTAAAGTCAAAGCATTGCATGCACTGAGAAAAGAACTTTTTTCTCTTGATGAACAGAGGCATGAAACAAATTATAGACAACTCAGAATCATGAGGAAAGATTATTTAAGATGTTTCCATTAGGTTTGCACTCAGTACTTTGGTGTAAGATTGATATGTATACTTTTGGTAATGTCAAAGCATTGTATGCACTGAGAAAACAACTTTTTTGTCTTGCTGAGCAAAGGCATAGTACAAGTTCTAATCAACTCAGAATCATGTGGAAAGGGAATTTAAGATGTTGCCATCAGCTTTGCACTCAGTACTTTGGTGGAAAATTGAAATGTATACTATTGGTAATGTCAAAGCATTGTATGCTCTGAGAAAACAACTTTTTTATCTTGCTGGGCAAAGGCATGGTACAAGTTCTAATCAACACAGAATCATGTGGAAAGATTATTTAAGATGTTTCCATTAGGTTTGCACTCAGTACTTTGGTGTAAAATTGAAATGTATTCTATTGGTAAAGTCAAAGCATTGTATGCACTGAGAAAACAACTTTTTTGTCTTGCTGAACAAAGGTATGGTACAAGTTCTAATCAACACAGAATCATGTGGAAAGGTAATTTAAGGTGTTTCCTTTAGGTTTGCAATCAGCACTTTGGTGGAAAATTGAAATGTATACTATTGGTAATACCAAAGCATTGTATGCTCTGAGAAAACAACTTTTTTGTTTTGCTGAGCAAAGGCATGGTACAAGTTCTAATCAACTCAGAATCATGTGGAAAGGTAATTTAAGGTATTTCCATTAGGTTTGCCGTCAGTACTTTGGTGGAAGTTTAAAATGTATACAATTGGTAATGTCAAAGCTTTGAATGCACTGAGGAAGCAACTTTTTTGTCTTGATGAACAGAGGCATGAAACAAATTATAGACAACTCAGAATCATGAGGAAAGATCATTTAAGATGTTTCCATTAGGTTTGCAGTCAGTACTTTATTGTAAAATTGAAATGTATACTATTGGTAAAGTCAAAGCATTGTACGCACTGAGGAAACAACTTTTTTGTCCTGCTGAGCAAAGGTATGTTACAAGTTCTAATCAACACAGAATCATGTGGAAAGGTAATTTAAGGTGTTTCCATTAGGTTTGCAATCAGCACTTTGGTGGAAAATTAAAATGTATACCATTGGTAAAGTCAAAGCATTGTATGCTCTGAGAAAACAACTTTTTTATCTCGCTGGACAAAGGCATGGCACAAGTTCTAATCAACACAGAATCATGTGGAAAGGTAATTTAAGGTGTTTCCATTAGGTTTGCACTCAGCACTTTGGTGGAAAATTGAAAAGTACACTGTTTGTAAAGTCAAAACAGTGTATGCACTGAGAAAAGAACTTTTTTGTCTTTATGAACAGAGGCATGAAACAAATTATAGACAACTCAGAATCATGAGGAAAGATTATTTAAGATGTTTCCATTAGGTTTGCACTCAGTACTTTGGTGTAAAATTGAAATGTATACCATTGGTAAAGTCAAAGCATTGTATGCACTGAGAAAACAACTTTTTTGTCTTACTGAGCAAAGCCATGGTACTACTGCTAATGAACACAGAATCATGTGGAAAGATTATTTAAGATGTTTCCATAAGGTTTCCAGTCTGTACATTTGTGTAAATGATTACTATTGGCACTGTGAAAGGATTGTATGCATTGAGAAAAGAACTTTTTTGTCCTGATGAGCAGAGGCATGAAATGACTTTTAAGCAACTCAGAATAATGTGGAAAGTTAATTTAAGATATTTCCATTAGGGATCCACTCTGTACTTTTGTGTAAATTAAAATGTATACTATTGGTAATGTCAAAGCATTCTATGCACTGAGAAAACAACTGTTTTGTCTTGCTGAGCAAAGGCATGGTACAAGTTCTAATCAACTCAGAATCATGTGGAAAGGTAAATTAAGGTGTTTCCATTAGGTTTGGAGTCAGTACTTTGGTGGAAGTTTAAAATGTATACTATTGGTAATGTCAAAGCTTTGTAGGCACTGAGGAAACAACTTCTTTGTCTTGCTGAACAAAGGTATGGTACAAGTTCTAATCAACACAGAATCATGTGGAAAGGTAATTTAAGGTGTTTCCATTAGGTTTGCAATCAGCACTTTGGTGGAAAATTAAAATGAATACCATTGGTAAAGTCAAAGCTTTGTATGCACTGAGAAAACAACTTTTTTGTCTTACTGAGCAAAGCCATGGTACAACTGCTAATCAACACAGAATCATGTGGAAAGATTATTTAAGCTGTTTCCATTAGGTTTCCACTCTGTACTTTTGTGTAAATGATTACTATTGGCACTGTCAAAGGATTGTATGCATTGAGAAAAGAACTTTTTTGTCCTGATGAGCAGAGGCATGAAATGTCTTTTAAGCAACTCAGAATAATGTGGAAAGTTAATTTAAGATGTTTCCATTAGGGATCCACTCTGTACTTTTGTGTAAATTAAAATGTATACTATTGGTAATGTCAAAGCATTCTATGCAAAGAGAAAACAACTTTTTTGTCTTGCTGGACAAAGGCATGGTACAAGTTCTAATCAGCACAGAATCATGTGGGAAGGTAGTTTAAGGTGTTTCCATTAGGTTTGCACTCAGCACTTTGGTGGAAAATTGAAATGTACACTGTTTGTAAAGTCAAAACAGTGTATGCACTGAGAAAACAACTTTTTTGTCTTGCTGAGCAAAGGCATAGTACAAGTTCTAATCAACTCAGAATCATGTGGAAAGGGAATTTAAGATGTTGCCATCAGGTTTGCACTCAGTACTTTGGTGGAAAATTGAAATGTATACTATTGGTAACGTCAAAGCATTGTATGCTCTGAGAAAACAACTTTTTTATCTTGCTGGGCAAAGGCATGGTACAAGTTCTAATCAACACAGAATCATGTGGAAAGATTATTTAAGATGTTTCCATTAGGTTTGCACTCAGTACTTTGGTGTAAAATTGAAATGTATGCTATTGGTAAAGTCAAAGCATTGTATGCACTGAGAAAACAACTTTTTTGTCTTGCTGAACAAAGGTATGGTACAAGTTCTAATCAACACAGAATCATGTGGAAAGGTAATTTAAGGTGTTTCCATTAGGTTTGCAATCAGCACTTTGGTGGAAAATTGAAATGTATACTATTGGTAATACCAAAGCATTGTATGCTCTGAGAAAACAACTTTTTTGTTTTGCTGAGCAAAGGCATGGTACAAGTTCTAATCAACTCAGAATCATGTGGAAAGGTAATTTAAGGTGTTTCCATTAGGTTTGCCGTCAGTACTTTGGTGGAAGTTTAAAATGTATACAATTGGTAATGTCAAAGCTTTGTATGCACTGAGGAAGCAACTGTTTTGTCTTGATGAACAGAGGCATGAAACAAATTATAGACAACTCAGAATCATGAGGAAAGATCATTTAAGATGTTTCCATTAGGTTTGCAGTCAGTACTTTGGTGTAAAATTGAAATGTATACTATTGGTAAAGTCAAAGCATTGTATGCTCTGAGAAAACAACTTTTTTGTCTTACTGAGCAAAGCCATGGTACAACTGCTAATCAACTCAGAATCATGTGGAAAGGTAAATTAAGGTGTTTCCATTAGGTTTGGAGTCAGTACTTTGGTGGAAGTTTAAAATGTAAACTATTGGTAATGTCAAAGCTTTGTATGCACTGAGGAAACAACTTTTTTGTCTTGCTGAACAAAGGTATGGTACAAGTTCTAATCAACACAGAATCATGTGGAAAGGTAATTTAAGGTGTTTCTATTAGGTTTGCAATCAGCACTTTGGTGGAAAATTAAAATGTATACCATTGGTAAAGTCAAAGCATTGTATGCTCTGTGAAAACAACTTTTTTATCTCGCTGGACAAAGGCATGGCACGAGTTCTAATCAACACAGAATCATGTGGAAAGGTAATTTAAGGTGTTTCCATTAGGTTTGCACTCAGCACTTTGGTGGAAAATTGAAATGTACACTGTTTGTAAAGTCAAAACAGTGTATGCACTGAGAAAAGAACTTTTTTGTCTTTATGAACAGAGGCATGAAACAAATTATAGACAACTCAGAATCATGAGGAAAGATTATTTAAGATGTTTCCATTAGGTTTGCACTCAGTACTTTGGTGTAAAATTGAAATGTATGCCATTGGTAAAGTCAAAGCATTCTATGCACTGAGAAAACAACTTTTTTATCTTGCTGGGCAAAGGCATGGTACAAGTTCTAATCAACACAGAATCATGTGGAAAGATTATTTAAGATGTTTCCATTAGGTTTGCACTCAGTACTTTGGTGTAAAATTGAAATGTATACTATTGGTAATACCAAAGCATTGTATGCTCTGAGAAAACAACTTTTTTGTTTTGCTGAGCAAAGGCATGGTACAAGTTCTAATCAACTCAGAATCATGTGGAAAGGTAATTTAAGGTGTTTCCATTAGGTTTGCCGTCAGTACTTTGGTGGAAGTTTAAAATATATACAATTGGTAATGTCAAAGCTTTGTATGCACTGAGGAAGCAACTTTTTTTTCTTGATGAACAGAGGCATGAAACAAATTATAGACAACTCAGAATCATGAGGAAAGATTATTTAAGATGTTTCCATTAGGTTTGCACTCAGTACTTTGGTGTAAAATTGAAATGTATACCATTGGTAAAGTCAAAGCATTGTATGCACTGTGAAAACAACTTTTTTGTCTTACTCAGCAAAGCCATGGTACAACTGCTAATCAACACAGAATCATGTGGAAAGATTATTTAAGATGTTTCCATTAGGTTTCCAGTCTGTACATTTGTGTAAATGATTACTATTGGCACTTTCAAAGGATTGTATGCATTGAGAAAAGAACTTTTTTGTCCTGATGAGCAGAGGCATGAAATGTCTTTTAAGCAACTCAGAATAATGTGGAAAGTTAATTTAAGATATTTCCATTAGGGATCCACTCTGTACTTTTGTGTAAATTAAAATGTATACTATTGGTAATGTCAAAGCATTCTATGCACTGAGAAAACAACTTGTTTGTCTTGCTGAGCAAAGGCATGGTACAAGTTCTAATCAACTCAGAATCATGTGGAAAGGTAATTTAAGGTGCTTCCATTAGCTTTGCCGTCAGTACTTTGGTGGAAGTTTAAAATGTATGCTATTGGTAATGTCAAAGCTTTGTATGCACTGAGGAAGCAACTTTTTTGTCTTGATGAACAGAGGCATGAAACAAATTATAGACAACCCAGAATCATGAGGAAAGATTATTTAAGATGTTTCCATTAGGTTTGCACTCAGTACTTTGGTGGAAAATTGAAATGTATACTATTGGTAAAGTGAAAGCATTCTACGCACTGAGGAAACAACTTTTTTGTCCTGCTGAGCAAAGGTATGTTACAAGTTCTAATCAACACAGAATCATGTGGAAAGGTAATTTAAGGTGTTTCCATTAGGTTTCCAGTCTGTACATTTGTGTAAATGATTACTATTGGCACTGTCAAAGGATTGTATGCATTGAGAAAAGAACTTTTTTGTCCTGATGAGCAGAGGCATGAAACAAATTATAGACAACTCAGAATCATGAGGAAAGATTATTTAAGATGTTTCCATTAGGTTTGCACTCAGTACTTTGGTGTAAAATTGAAATGTATACTATTGGTAAAGTCAAAGATTTGTATGCACTGAGAAAACAACTTTTTTGTCTTACTGAGCAAAGCCATGGTTCAACTGCTAATCAACACAGAATCATGTGGAAAGATTATTTAAGATGTTTCCATTAGGTTTCCAGTCTGTACATTTGTGTAAATGATTACTATTGGCACTGTCAAAGGATTGTATGCATTGAGAAAAGGACTTTTTTGTCCTGATGAGCAGAGGCATGAAATGTCTTTTAAGCAACTCAGAATAATGTGGAAAGTTAATTTAAGATATTTCCATTAGGGATCCACTCTGTACTTTTGTGTAAATTAAAATGTATACTATTGGTAATGTCAAAGCATTCTATGCACTGAGAAAACAACTTTTTTGTCTTGCTGGACAAAGGCATGGTACAAGTTCTAATCAACACAGAATCATGTGGAAAGGTAATTTAAGGTGTTTCCGTTAGGTTTGCACTCAGCACTTTGGTGGAAAATTGAAATGTACACTGTTTGTAAAGTCAAAACAGTGTATGCACTGAGAAAAGAACTTTTTTGTCTTTATGAACAGAGGCATGAAACAAATTATAGACAACTCAGAATCATGAGGAAAGATTATTTAAGGTGTTTCCATTAGGTTTGCACTCAGTACTTTGGTGTAAGATTGATATGTATACTTTTGGTAATGTCAAAGCATTGTATGCACTGAGAAAACAACTTTTTTGTCTTGCTGAGCAAAGGCATAGTACAAGTTCTAATCAACTCAGAATCATGTGGAAAGGGAATTTAAGATGTTGCCATCAGGTTTGCACTCAGTACTTTGGTGGAAAATTGAAATGTATACTATTGGTAATGTCAAAGCATTGTATGCTCTGAGAAAACAACTTTTTTATCTTGCTGGGCAAAGGCATGGTACAAGTTCTAATCAACACAGAATCATGTGGAAAGATTATTTAAGATGTTTCCATTAGGTTTGCACTCAGTACTTTGGTGTAAAATTGAAATGTATGCTATTGGTAATGTCAAAGCATTGTATGCACTCAGAAAACAACTTTTTTGTCTTGCTGAACAAAGGTATGGTACAAGTTCTAATCAACACAGAATCATGTGGAAAGGTAATTTAAGATGTTTCCATTAGGTTTGCAGTCAGTACTTTGGTGTAAAATTGAAATGTATACTATTGGTAAAGTCAAAGCATTGTATGCTCTGAGAAAACAACTTTTTTGTCTTACTGAGCAAAGCCATGGTACAACTGCTAATCAACTCAGAATCATGTGGAAAGGTAAATTAAGGTGTTTCCATTAGGTTTGGAGTCAGTACTTTGGTGGAAGTTTAAAATGTAAACTATTGGTAATGTCAAAGCTTTGTATGCACTGAGGAAACAACTTTTTTGTCTTGCTGAACAAAGGTATGGTACAAGTTCTAATCAACACAGAATCATGTGGAAAGGTAATTTAAGGTGTTTCTATTAGGTTTGCAATCAGCACTTTGGTGGAAAATTAAAATGTATACCATTGGTAAAGTCAAAGCATTGTATGCTCTGTGAAAAAAACTTTTTTATCTCGCTGGACAAAGGCATGGCACAAGTTCTAATCAACACAGAATCATGTGGAAAGGTAACTTAAGGTGTTTCCATTAGGTTTGCACTCAGCACTTTGGTGGAAAATTGAAATGTACACTGTTTGTAAAGTCGAAACAGTGTATGCACTGAGAAAAGAACTTTTTTGTCTTTATGAACAGAGGCATGAAACAAATTATAGACAACTCAGAATCATGAGGAAAGATTATTTAAGATGTATCCATTAGGTTTGCACTCAGTACTTTGGTGTAAAATTGAAATGTATGCCATTGGTAAAGTCAAAGCATTGTATGCACTGAGAAAACAACTTTTTTGTCTTACTGAGCAAAGCCATGGTACAACTGCTAATCAACACAGAATCATGTGGAAAGATTATTTAAGATGTTTCCATTAGGTTTCCAGTCTGTACATTTGTGTAAATGATTACTATTGGCACTGTCAAAGGATTGTATGCATTGAGAAAAGAACTTTTTTGTCCTGATGAGCAGAGGCATGAAATGTCTTTTAAGCAACTCAGAATAATGTGGAAAGTTAATTGAAGATATTTCCATTAGGGATCCACTCTGTACTTTTGTGTAAATTAAAATGTATACTATTGGTAATGTCAAAGCATTCTATGCACTGAGAAAACAACTTTTTTGTCTTGCTGAGCAAAGGCATGGTACAAGTTCTAATCAACTCAGAATCATGTGGAAAGGTAAATTAAGGTGTTTACATTAGGTTTGGAGTCAGTACTTTGGTGGAAGTTTAAAATGTATACTATTGGTAATGTCAAAGCTTTGTATGCACTGAGGAAACAACTTTTTTGTCCTGCTGAGCAAAGGTATGTTACAAGTTCTAATCAACACAGAATCATGTGGAAAGGTAATTTAAGGTGTTTCCATTAGGTTTTCAATCAGCACTTTGGTGGAAAATTAAAATGTATACCATTGGTAAAGTCAAAGCATTGTACGCTCTGAGAAAACAACTTTTTTATCTTGCTGGACAAAGGCATGGTACAAGTTCTAATCAACACAGAATCATGTGGAAAGGTAATTTAAGGTGTTTCCATTAGGTTTGCACTCAGCACTTTGGTGGAAAATTGAAATGTACACTGTTTGTAATGTCAAAACAGTGTATGCACTGAGAAAAGAACTTTTTTGTCTTTATGAACAGAGGCATGAAACAAATTATAGACAACTCAGAATCATGAGGAAAGATTATTTAAGATGTTTCCATTAGGTTTGCACTCAGTACTTTGGTGTAAGATTGATATGTATTCTATTGGTAATGTCAAAGCATTGTATGCACTGAGAAAACAACTTTTTTGTCTTGCTGAGCAAAGGCATGGTACAAGTTCTAATCAACTCAGAATCATGTGGAAAGGTAAATTAAGGTGTTTCCATCAGGTTTGGAGTCAGTACTTTGGTGGAAGTTTAAAATGTATACTATTGGTAATGTCAAAGCTTTGTATGCACTGAGGAAACAACTTTTTTGTCTTGCTGAACAAAGGTATGGTACAAGTTCTAATCAACACAGAATCATGTGGAAAGGTAATTTAAGGTGTTTCCATTAGGTTTGCAATCAGCACTTTGGTGGAAAATTAAAATGAATACCATTGGTAAAGTCAAAGCATTGTATGCACTGAGAAAACAACTTTTTTGTCTTACTGAGCAAAGCCATGGTACAACTGCTAATCAACACAGAATCATGTGGAAAGATTATTTAAGCAGTTTCCATTAGGTTTCCACTCTGTACTTTTGTGTAAATGATTACTATTGGCACTGTCAAAGGATTGTATGCATTGAGAAAAGAACTTTTTTGTCCTGATGAGCAGAGGCATGAAATGTCTTTTAAGCAACTCAGAATAATGTGGAAAGTTAATTTAAGATGTTTCCATTAGGGATCCACTCTGTACTTTTGTGTAAATTAAAATGTATACTATTGGTAATGTCAAAGCATTCTATGCACTGAGAAAACAACTTTTTTGTCTTGCTGGACAAAGGCATGGTACAAGTTCTAATCAACACAGAATCATGTGGAAAGGTAATTTAAGGTGTTTCCGTTAGGTTTGCACTCAGCACTTTGGTGGAAAATTGAAATGTACACTGCTTGTAAAGTCAAAACAGTGTATGCACTGAGAAAAGAACTTTTTTGTCTTTATGAACAGAGGCATGAAACAAATTATAGACAACTCAGAATCATGAGGAAAGATTATTTAAGGTGTTTCCATTAGGTTTGCACTCAGTACTTTGGTGTAAGATTGATATGTATACTTTTGGTAATGTCAAAGCATTGTATGCACTGAGAAAACAACTTTTTTGTCTTGCTGAGCAAAGGCATAGTACAAGTTCTAATCAACTCAGAATCATGTGGAAAGGGAATTTAAGATGTTGCCATCAGGTTTGCACTCAGTACTTTGGTGGAAAATTGAAATGTATACTATTGGTAATGTCAAAGCATTGTATGCTCTGAGAAAACAACTTTTTTATCTTGCTGGGCAAAGGCATGGTACAAGTTCTAATCAACACAGAATCATGTGGAAAGATTATTTAAGATGTTTCCATTAGGTTTGCACTCAGTACTTTGGTGTAAAATTGAAATGTATGCTATTGGTAATGTCAAAGCATTGTATGCACTCAGAAAACAACTTTTTTGTCTTGCTGAACAAAGGTATGGTACAAGTTCTAATCAACACAGAATCATGTGGAAAGGTAATTTAAGGTGTTTCCATTAGGTTTGCAATCAGCACTTTGGTGGAAAATTGAAATGTATACTATTGGTAATACCAAAGCATTGTATGCTCTGAGAAAACAACTTTTTTGTTTTGCTGAGCAAAGGCATGGTACAAGTTCTAATCAACTCAGAATCATGTGGAAAGGTAATTTAAGGTGTTTCCATTAGGTTTGCCCTCAGTACTTTGGTGGAAGTTTAAAATGTATACAATTGGTAATGTCAAAGCTTTGTAAGCACTGAGGAAGCAACTTTTTTGTCTTGATGAACAGAGGCATGAAACAAATTATAGACAACTCAGAATCATGAGGAAAGATCATTTAAGATGTTTCCATTAGGTTTGCAGTCAGTACTTTGGTGTAAAATTGAAATGTATACTATTGGTAAAGTCAAAGCATTGTACGCACTGAGGAAACAACTTTTTTGTCCTGCTGAGCAAAGGTATGTTACAAGTTCTAATCAACACAGAATCATGTGGAAAGGTAATTTAAGGTGTTTCCATTAGGTTTGCAATCAGCACTTTGGTGGAAAATTAAAATGTATACCATTGGTAAAGTCAAAGCATTGTATGCTCTGAGAAAACAACTTTTTTATCTCGCTGGACAAAGGCATGGCACAAGTTCTAATCAACACAGAATCATGTGGAAAGGTAATTTAAGGTGTTTCCATTAGGTTTGCACTCAGCACTTTGGTGGAAAATTGAAATGTACACTGTTTGTAAAGTCAAAACAGTGTATGCACTGAGAAAAGATCTTTTTTGTCTTTATGAACAGAGGCATGAAACAAATTATAGACAACTCAGAATCATGAGGAAAGATTATTTAAGATGTTTCCATTAGGTTTGCACTCAGTACTTTGGTGTAAGATTGTTATGTATTCTATTGGTAATGTCAAAGCATTGTATGCACTGAGAAAACAACTTTTTTGTCTTGCTGAGCAAAGGCATAGTACAAGTTTTAATCAACTCAGAATCACGTGGAAAGGTAATTTAAGATATTGCCATCAGGTTTGCACTCAGTACTTTGGTGGAAAATTGAAATGTATACTATTGGTAATGTCAAAGCCTTGTATGCTCTGAGAAAACAACTTTTTTATCTTGCTGGGCAAAGGCATGGTACAAGTTCTAATCAACACAGAATCATGTGGAAAGGTAATTTAAGGTGTTTCCATTAGGTTTGCACTCAGCACTTTGGTGGAAAATTGAAATGTACACTATTTGTAAAGTCAAAGCATTGCATGCACTGAGAAAAGAACTTTTTTCTCTTGATGAACAGAGGCATGAAACAAATTATAGACAACTCAGAATCATGAGGAAAGATTATTTAAGATGTTTCCATTAGGTTTGCACTCAGTACTTTGGTGTAAGATTGATATGTATACTTTTGGTAATGTCAAAGCATTGTATGCACTGAGAAAACAACTTTTTTGTCTTGCTGAGCAAAGGCATAGTACAAGTTCTAATCAACTCAGAATCATGTGGAAAGAAAATTTAAGATGTTGCCATCAGGTTTGCACTCAGTACTTTGGTGGAAAATTGAAATGTATACTATTGGTAATGTCAAAGCATTGTATGCTCTGAGAAAACAACTTTTTTATCTTGCTGGGCAAAGGCATGGTACAAGTTCTAATCAACACAGAATCATGTGGAAAGATTATTTAAGATGTTTCCATTAGGTTTGCACTCAGTACTTTGGTGTAAAATTGAAATGTATGCTATTGGTAAAGTCAAAGCATTGTATGCACTGAGAAAACAACTTTTTTGTCTTGCTGAACAAAGGTATGGTACAAGTTCTAATCAACACAGAATCATGTGGAAAGGTAATTTAAGGTGTTTCCATTAGGTTTGCAATCAGCACTTTGGTGGAAAATTGAAATGTATACTATTGGTAATACCAAAGCATTGTATGCTCTGAGAAAACAACTTTTTTGTTTTGCTGAGCAAAGGCATGGTACAAGTTCTAATCAACTCAGAATCATGTGGAAAGGTAATTTAAGGTGTTTCCATTAGGTTTGCCGTCAGTACTTTGGTGGAAGTTTAAAATGTATACAATTGGTAATGTCAAAGCTTTGTATGCACTGAGGAAGCAACTTTTTTGTCTTGATGAACAGAGGCATGAAACAAATTATAGACAACTCAGAATCATGAGGAAAGATCATTTAAGATGTTTCCATTAGGTTTGCAGTCAGTACTTTATTGTAAAATTGAAATGTATACTATTGGTAAAGTTAAAGCATTGTACGCACTGAGGAAACAACTTTTTTGTCTTGCTGAGCAAAGGTATGTTACAAGTTCTAATCAACACAGAATCATGTGGAAAGGTAATTTAAGGTGTTTCCATTAGGTTTGCAATCAGCACTTTGGAGGAAAATTAAAATGTATACCATTGGTAAAGTCAAAGCATTGTATGCTCTGAGAAAACAACTTTTTTGTCTTACTGAGCAAAGCCATGGTACAACTGCTAATCAACACAGAATCATGTGGAAAGATTATTTAAGATGTTTCCATAAGGTTTCCAGTCTGTACATTTGTGTAAATGATTACTATTGGCACTGTGAAAGGATTGTATGCATTGAGAAAAGAACTTTTTTGTCCTGATGAGCAGAGGCATGAAATGTCTTTTAAGCAACTCAGAATAATGTGGAAAGTTAATTTAAGATATTTCCATTAGGGATCCACTCTGTACTTTTGTGTAAATTAAAATGTATACTATTGGTAATGTCAAAGCATTCTATGCACTGAGAAAACAACTGTTTTGTCTTGCTGAGCAAAGGCATGGTACAAGTTCTAATCACTCAGAATCATGTGGAAAGGTAAATTAAGGTGTTTCCATTAGGTTTGCACTCAGCACTTTGGTGGAAAATTGAAATGTACACTGTTTGTAAAGTCAAAACAGTGTATGCACTGAGAAAAGAACTTTTTTGTCTTTATGAACAGAGGCATGAAACAAATTATAGACAACTCAGAATCATGAGGAAAGATTAATTAAGATGTTTCCATTAGGTTTGCACTCAGTACTTTGGTGTAAGATTGATATGTATACTTTTGGTAATGTCAAAGCATTGTATGCACTGAGAAAACAACTTTTTTGTCTTGCTGAGCAAAGGCATAGTACAAGTTCTAATCAACTCAGAATCATGTGGAAAGGGAATTTAAGATGTTGCCATCAGGTTTGCACTCAGTACTTTGGTGGAAAATTGAAATGTATACTATTGGTAACGTCAAAGCATTGTATGCTCTGAGAAAACAACTTTTTTATCTTGCTGGGCAAAGGCATGGTACAAGTTCTAATCAACACAGAATCATGTGGAAAGATTATTTAAGATGTTTCCATTAGGTTTGCACTCAGTACTTTGGTGTAAAATTGAAATGTATACTATTGGTAATACCAAAGCATTGTATGCTCTGAGAAAACAACTTTTTTGTTTTGCTGAGCAAAGGCATGGTACAAGTTCTAATCAACTCAGAATCATGTGGAAAGGTAATTTAAGGTGTTTCCATTAGGTTTGCCGTCAGTACTTTGGTGGAAGTTTAAAATATATACAATTGGTAATGTCAAAGCTTTGTATGCACTGAGGAAGCAACTTTTTTTTCTTGATGAACAGAGGCATGAAACAAATTATAGAGAACTCAGAATCATGAGGAAAGATTATTTAAGATGTTTCCATTAGGTTTGCACTCAGTACTTTGGTGTAAAATTGAAATGTATACCATTGGTAAAGTCAAAGCATTGTATGCACTGTGAAAACAACTTTTTTGTCTTACTCAGCAAAGCCATGGTACAACTGCTAATCAACACAGAATCATGTGGAAAGATTATTTAAGATGTTTCCATTAGGTTTCCAGTCTGTACATTTGTGTAAATGATTACTATTGGCACTTTCAAAGGATTGTATGCATTGAGAAAAGAACTTTTTTGTCCTGATGAGCAGAGGCATGAAATGTCTTTTAAGCAACTCAGAATAATGTGGAAAGTTAATTTAAGATATTTCCATTAGGGATCCACTCTGTACTTTTGTGTAAATTAAAATGTATACTATTGGTAATGTCAAAGCATTCTATGCACTGAGAAAACAACTTGTTTGTCTTGCTGAGCAAAGGCATGGTACAAGTTCTAATCAACTCAGAATCATGTGGAAAGGTAATTTAAGGTGCTTCCATTAGGTTTGCCGTCAGTACTTTGGTGGAAGTTTAAAATGTATGCTATTGGTAATGTCAAAGCTTTGTATGCACTGAGGAAGCAACTTTTTTGTCTTGATGAACAGAGGCATGAAACAAATTATAGACAACCCAGAATCATGAGGAAAGATTATTTAAGATGTTTCCATTAGGTTTGCACTCAGTACTTTGGTGGAAAATTGAAATGTATACTATTGGTAAAGTCAAAGCATTGTATGCACTGAGAAAACTACTTTTTTGTCTTACTGAGCAAAGCCATGGTACAACTGCTAATCAACACAGAATCATGTGGAAAGGTAATTTAAGGTGTTTCCATTAGGTTTGCACTCAGCACTTTGGTGGAAAATTGAAATGTACACTGTTTGTAATGTCAAAGCTTTGTATGCACTGAGGAAGCAACTTTTTTGTCTTGATGAACAGAGGCATGAAACAAATTATACACAACTCAGAATCATGAGGAAAGATCATTTAAGATGTTTCCATTAGGTTTGCACTCAGTACTTTGGTGTAAAATTGAAATGTATACTATTGGTAAAGTGAAAGCATTCTACGCACTGAGGAAACAACTTTTTTGTCCTGCTGAGCAAAGGTATGTTACAAGTTCTAATCAACACAGAATCATGTGGAAAGGTAATTTAAGGTGTTTCCATTAGGTTTGCAATCAGCACTTTGGTGGAAAATTGAAATGTACACTGTTTGTAAAGTCAAAACAGTGTATGCACTGAGAAAAGAACTTTTTTGTCTTTATGAACAGATGCATGAAACAAATTATAGACAACTCAGAATCATGAGGAAAGATTATTTAAGATGTTTCCATTAGGTTTGCACTCAGTACGTTGGTGTAAGATTGATAAGTATACTTTTGGTAATGTCAAAGCATTGTATGCACTGAGAAAACAACTTTTTTGTCTTGCTGAGCAAAGGCATAGTACAAGTTCTAATCAACTCAGAATCATGTGGAAAGGGAATTTAAGATGTTGCCATCAGGTTTGCACTCAGTACTTTGGTGGAAAATTGAAATGTATACTATTGGTAATGTCAAAGCATTGTATGCTCTGAGAAAACAACTTTTTTATCTTGCTGAGCAAAGGCATGGTACAAGTTCTAATCAACACAGAATCATGTGGAAAGGTAATTTAAGGTGTTTCCATTAGGTTTGCACTCAGCACTTTGGTGGAAAATTGAAATGTACACTATTTGTAAAGTCAAAGCATTGCATGCACTGAGAAAAGAACTTTTTTCTCTTGATGAACAGAGGTATGAAACAAATTATAGACAACTCAGAATCATGAGGAAAGATTATTTAAGATGTTTCCATTAGGTTTGCACTCAGTACTTTGGTGTAAAATTGAAATGTATACTATTGGTAAAGTCAAAGCATTGTATGCACTGAGAAAACAACTTTTTTGTCTTTCTGAGCAAAGCCATGGTACAACTGCTAATCAACACAGAATCATGTGGAAAGATTATTTAAGATGTTTCCATTAGGTTTCCAGTCTGTACATTTGTGTAAATGATTACTATTGGCACTGTCAAAGGAGTGTATGCATTGAGAAAAGAACTTTTTTGTCCTGATGAGCAGAGGCATGAAACAAATTATAGACAACTCAGAATCATGAGGAAAGATTAATTAAGATGTTTCCATTAGGTTTGCACTCAGTACTTTGGTGTAAGATTGATATGTATACTTTTGGTAATGTCAAAGCATTGTATGCACTGAGAAAACAACTTTTTTGTCTTGCTGAGCAAAGGCATAGTACAAGTTCTAATCAACTCAGAATCATGTGGAAAGGGAATTTAAGATGTTGCCATCAGGTTTGCACTCAGTACTTTGGTGGAAAATTGAAATGTATACTATTGGTAACGTCAAAGCATTGTATGCTCTGAGAAAACAACTTTTTTATCTTGCTGGGCAAAGGCATGGTACAAGTTCTAATCAACACAGAATCATGTGGAAAGATTATTTAAGATGTTTCCATTAGGTTTGCACTCAGTACTTTGGTGTAAAATTGAAATGTATACTATTGGTAATACCAAAGCATTGTATGCTCTGAGAAAACAACTTTTTTGTTTTGCTGAGCAAAGGCATGGTACAAGTTCTAATCAACTCAGAATCATGTGGAAAGGTAATTTAAGGTGTTTCCATTAGGTTTGCCGTCAGTACTTTGGTGGAAGTTTAAAATATATACAATTGGTAATGTCAAAGCTTTGTATGCACTGAGGAAGCAACTTTTTTTTCTTGATGAACAGAGGCATGAAACAAATTATAGACAACTCAGAATCATGAGGAAAGATTATTTAAGATGTTTCCATTAGGTTTGCACTCAGTACTTTGGTGTAAAATTGAAATGTATACCATTGGTAAAGTCAAAGCATTGTATGCACTGTGAAAACAACTTTTTTGTCTTACTCAGCAAAGCCATGGTACAACTGCTAATCAACACAGAATCATGTGGAAAGATTATTTAAGATGTTTCCATTAGGTTTCCAGTCTGTACATTTGTGTAAATGATTACTATTGGCACTTTCAAAGGATTGTATGCATTGAGAAAAGAACTTTTTTGTCCTGATGAGCAGAGGCATGAAATGTCTTTTAAGCAACTCAGAATAATGTGGAAAGTTAATTTAAGATATTTCCATTAGGGATCCACTCTGTACTTTTGTGTAAATTAAAATGTATACTATTGGTAATGTCAAAGCATTCTATGCACTGAGAAAACAACTTGTTTGTCTTGCTGAGCAAAGGCATGGTACAAGTTCTAATCAACTCAGAATCATGTGGAAAGGTAATTTAAGGTGCTTCCATTAGGTTTGCCGTCAGTACTTTGGTGGAAGTTTAAAATGTATGCTATTGGTAATGTCAAAGCTTTGTATGCACTGAGGAAGCAACTTTTTTGTCTTGATGAACAGAGGCATGAAACAAATTATAGACAACCCAGAATCATGAGGAAAGATTATTTAAGATGTTTCCATTAGGTTTGCACTCAGTACTTTGGTGGAAAATTGAAATGTATACTATTGGTAATGTCAAAGCATTGTATGCTCTGAGAAAACAACTTTTTTATCTTGCTGGGCAAAGGCATGGTACAAGTTCTAATCAACACAGAATCATGTGGAAAGGTAATTTAAGATGTTTCCATTAGGTTTCCAGTCTGTACATTTGTGTAAATCATTACTATTGACACTGTCAAAGGATAGTATGCATTGAGAAAAGAACTTTTTTGTCCTGATGAGCAGAGGCATGAAATGTCTTTTAAGCAACTCAGAATAATGTGGAAAGGGAATTTAAGATGTTGCCATCAGGTTTGCACTCAGTACTTTGGTGGAAAATTGAAATGTATACTATTGGTAATGTCAAAGCCTTGTATGCTCTGAGAAAACAACTTTTTTATCTTGCTGGGCAAAGGCATGGTAGAAGTTCTAATCAACACAGAATCATGTGGAAAGGTAATTTAAGGTGTTTCCATTAGGTTTGCACTCAGCACTTTGGTGGAAAATTGAAATGTACACTATTGGTGAAGTCAAAGCATTGTATGCACTGAGAAAACAACTTTTTTGTGTTACTGAGCAAAGCCATGGTACAACTGCTAATCAACACAGAATCATGTGGAAAGATTATTTAAGATGTTTCCATTAGGTTTCCAGTCTGTACATTTGTGTAAATGATTACTATTGGCACTGTCAAAGGATTGTATGCATTGAGAAAAGAACTTTTTTGGCTTGATGAGCAGAGGCATGAAACAAATTATAGACAACTGAGAATCATGAGGAAAGATTATTTAAGATGTTTCCATTAGGTTTGCACTCAGTACTTTGGTGTAAAATTGAAATGTATACTATTGGTAAAGTCAAAGCATTGTATGCACTGAGAAAACTACTTTTTTGTCTTACTGAGCAAAGCCATGGTACAACTGCTAATCAACACAGAATCATGTGGAAAGGTAATTTAAGGTGTTTCCATTAGGTTTGCAATCAGCACTTTGGTAGAAAATTGAAATGTATACTATTGGTAATATCAAAGCATTGTATGCTCTGAGAAAACAACTTTTTTATCTTGCTGGGCAAAGGCATGGTACACGTTCTAATCAATACAGAATCATGTGGAAAGGTAATTTAAGCTATTTCCATTAGGTTTGCACTCAGAACTTTGGTGGAAAATTGAAATGTACAGTATTTGTAAAGTCAAAACAGTGTATGCACTGAGAAAAGAACTTTTTTCTCTTTATGAACAGAGGCATGAAACAAATTATAGACAACTCAGAATCATGAGGAAAGATTATTTAAGATGTTTCCATTAGGTTTGCACTCCGTACTTTGGTGTAAGATTGAAATGTATACTATTGGTAATGTCAAAGCATTGTATGCACTGAGAAAACAACTTTTTTGTTTTGCTGAGCAAAGGCATGGTACAAGTTCTAATCAACTCAGAATCATGTGGAAAGGTAATTTAAGGTGTTTCCATTAGGTTTGCACTCAGCACTTTGGTGGAAAATTGAAATGTACACTGTTTGTAATGTCAAAGCTTTGTATGCACTCAGGAAGCAACTTTTTTGTCTTGATGAACAGAGGCATGAAACAAATTATACACAACTCAGAATCATGAGGAAAGATCATTTAAGATGTTTCCATTAGGTTTGCAGTCAGTACTTTGGTGTAAAATTGAAATGTATACTATTGGTAAAGTGAAAGCATTCTACGCACTGAGGAAACAACTTTTTTGTCCTGCTGAGCAAAGGTATGTTACAAGTTCTAATCAACACAGAATCATGTGGAAAGGTAATTTAAGGTGTTTCCATTAGGTTTGCAATCAGCACTTTGGTGGAAAATTGAAATGTACACTGTTTGTAAAGTCAAAACAGTGTATGCACTGAGAAAAGAACTTTTTTGTCTTTATGAACAGATGCATGAAACAAATTATAGACAACTCAGAATCATGAGGAAAGATTATTTAAGATGTTTCCATTAGGTTTGCACTCAGTACGTTGGTGTAAGATTGATAAGTATACTTTTGGTAATGTCAAAGCATTGTATGCACTGAGAAAACAACTTTTTTGTCTTGCTGAGCAAAGGCATAGTACAAGTTCTAATCAACTCAGAATCATGTGGAAAGGGAATTTAAGATGTTGCCATCAGGTTTGCACTCAGTACTTTGGTGGAAAATTGAAATGTACACTATTTGTAAAGTCAAAGCATTGCATGCACTGAGAAAAGAACTTTTTTCTCTTGATGAACAGAGGTATGAAACAAATTATAGACAACTCAGAATCATGAGGAAAGATTATTTAAGATGTTTCCATTAGGTTTGCACTCAGTACTTTGGTGTAAAATTGAAATGTATACTATTGGTAAAGTCAAAGCATTGTATGCACTGAGAAAACAACTTTTTTGTCTTTCTGAGCAAAGCCATGGTACAACTGCTAATCAACACAGAATCATGTGGAAAGATTATTTAAGATGTTTCCATTAGGTTTCCAGTCTGTACATTTGTGTAAATGATTACTATTGGCACTGTCAAAGGAGTGTATGCATTGAGAAAAGAACTTTTTTGTCCTGATGAGCAGAGGCATGAAACAAATTATAGACAACTCAGAATCATGAGGAAAGATTATTTAAGATGTTTCCATTAGGTTTGCACTCAGTACTTTGGTGTAAAATTGAAATGTATACTATTGGTAAAGTCAAAGCATTGTATGCACTGAGAAAACAACTTTTTTGTCTTGCTGAGCAAAGGCATAGTACAAGTTCTAATCAACTCAGAATCATGTGGAAAGGGAATTTAAGATGTTGCCATCAGGTTTGCACTCAGTACTTTGGTGGAAAATTGAAATGTATACTATTGGTAACGTCAAAGCATTGTATGCTCTGAGAAAACAACTTTTTTATCTTGCTGGGCAAAGGCATGGTACAAGTTCTAATCAACACAGAATCATGTGGAAAGATTATTTAAGATGTTTCCATTAGGTTTGCACTCAGTACTTTGGTGTAAAATTGAAATGTATACTATTGGTAATACCAAAGCATTGTATGCTCTGAGAAAACAACTTTTTTGTTTTGCTGAGCAAAGGCATGGTACAAGTTCTAATCAACTCAGAATCATGTGGAAAGGTAATTTAAGGTGTTTCCATTAGGTTTGCCGTCAGTACTTTGGTGGAAGTTTAAAATATATACAATTGGTAATGTCAAAGCTTTGTATGCACTGAGGAAGCAACTTTTTTTTCTTGATGAACAGAGGCATGAAACAAATTATAGACAACTCAGAATCATGAGGAAAGATTATTTAAGATGTTTCCATTAGGTTTGCACTCAGTACTTTGGTGTAAAATTGAAATGTATACCATTGGTAAAGTCAAAGCATTGTATGCACTGTGAAAACAACTTTTTTGTCTTACTCAGCAAAGCCATGGTACAACTGCTAATCAACACAGAATCATGTGGAAAGATTATTTAAGATGTTTCCATTAGGTTTCCAGTCTGTACATTTGTGTAAATGATTACTATTGGCACTTTCAAAGGATTGTATGCATTGAGAAAAGAACTTTTTTGTCCTGATGAGCAGAGGCATGAAATGTCTTTTAAGCAACTCAGAATAATGTGGAAAGTTAATTTAAGATATTTCCATTAGGGATCCACTCTGTACTTTTGTGTAAATTAAAATGTATACTATTGGTAATGTCAAAGCATTCTATGCACTGAGAAAACAACTTGTTTGTCTTGCTGAGCAAAGGCATGGTACAAGTTCTAATCAACTCAGAATCATGTGGAAAGGTAATTTAAGGTGCTTCCATTAGGTTTGCCGTCAGTACTTTGGTGGAAGTTTAAAATGTATGCTATTGGTAATGTCAAAGCTTTGTATGCACTGAGGAAGCAACTTTTTTGTCTTGATGAACAGAGGCATGAAACAAATTATAGACAACCCAGAATCATGAGGAAAGATTATTTAAGATGTTTCCATTAGGTTTGCACTCAGTACTTTGGTGGAAAATTGAAATGTATACTATTGGTAATGTCAAAGCATTGTATGCTCTGAGAAAACAACTTTTTTATCTTGCTGGGCAAAGGCATGGTACAAGTTCTAATCAACACAGAATCATGTGGAAAGGTAATTTAAGATGTTTCCATTAGGTTTCCAGTCTGTACATTTGTGTAAATCATTACTATTGACACTGTCAAAGGATAGTATGCATTGAGAAAAGAACTTTTTTGTCCTGATGAGCAGAGGCATGAAATGTCTTTTAAGCAACTCAGAATAATGTGGAAAGGGAATTTAAGATGTTGCCATCAGGTTTGCACTCAGTACTTTGGTGGAAAATTGAAATGTATACTATTGGTAATGTCAAAGCCTTGTATGCTCTGAGAAAACAACTTTTTTATCTTGCTGGGCAAAGGCATGGTAGAAGTTCTAATCAACACAGAATCATGTGGAAAGGTAATTTAAGGTGTTTCCATTAGGTTTGCACTCAGCACTTTGGTGGAAAATTGAAATGTACACTATTGGTGAAGTCAAAGCATTGTATGCACTGAGAAAACAACTTTTTTGTGTTACTGAGCAAAGCCATGGTACAACTGCTAATCAACACAGAATCATGTGGAAAGATTATTTAAGATGTTTCCATTAGGTTTCCAGTCTGTACATTTGTGTAAATGATTACTATTGGCACTGTCAAAGGATTGTATGCATTGAGAAAAGAACTTTTTTGGCTTGATGAGCAGAGGCATGAAACAAATTATAGACAACTGAGAATCATGAGGAAAGATTATTTAAGATGTTTCCATTAGGTTTGCACTCAGTACTTTGGTGTAAAATTGAAATGTATACTATTGGTAAAGTCAAAGCATTGTATGCACTGAGAAAACTACTTTTTTGTCTTACTGAGCAAAGCCATGGTACAACTGCTAATCAACACAGAATCATGTGGAAAGGTAATTTAAGGTGTTTCCATTAGGTTTGCAATCAGCACTTTGGTAGAAAATTGAAATGTATACTATTGGTAATATCAAAGCATTGTATGCTCTGAGAAAACAACTTTTTTATCTTGCTGGGCAAAGGCATGGTACACGTTCTAATCAATACAGAATCATGTGGAAAGGTAATTTAAGCTATTTCCATTAGGTTTGCACTCAGAACTTTGGTGGAAAATTGAAATGTACAGTATTTGTAAAGTCAAAACAGTGTATGCACTGAGAAAAGAACTTTTTTCTCTTTATGAACAGAGGCATGAAACAAATTATAGACAACTCAGAATCATGAGGAAAGATTATTTAAGATGTTTCCATTAGGTTTGCACTCCGTACTTTGGTGTAAGATTGAAATGTATACTATTGGTAATGTCAAAGCATTGTATGCACTGAGAAAACAACTTTTTTGTTTTGCTGAGCAAAGGCATGGTACAAGTTCTAATCAACTCAGAATCATGTGGAAAGGTAATTTAAGGTGTTTCCATTAGGTTTGCACTCAGCACTTTGGTGGAAAATTGAAATGTACACTGTTTGTAATGTCAAAGCTTTGTATGCACTCAGGAAGCAACTTTTTTGTCTTGATGAACAGAGGCATGAAACAAATTATACACAACTCAGAATCATGAGGAAAGATCATTTAAGATGTTTCCATTAGGTTTGCAGTCAGTACTTTGGTGTAAAATTGAAATGTATACTATTGGTAAAGTGAAAGCATTCTACGCACTGAGGAAACAACTTTTTTGTCCTGCTGAGCAAAGGTATGTTACAAGTTCTAATCAACACAGAATCATGTGGAAAGGTAATTTAAGGTGTTTCCATTAGGTTTGCAATCAGCACTTTGGTGGAAAATTGAAATGTACACTGTTTGTAAAGTCAAAACAGTGTATGCACTGAGAAAAGAACTTTTTTGTCTTTATGAACAGATGCATGAAACAAATTATAGACAACTCAGAATCATGAGGAAAGATTATTTAAGATGTTTCCATTAGGTTTGCACTCAGTACGTTGGTGTAAGATTGATAAGTATACTTTTGGTAATGTCAAAGCATTGTATGCACTGAGAAAACAACTTTTTTGTCTTGCTGAGCAAAGGCATAGTACAAGTTCTAATCAACTCAGAATCATGTGGAAAGGGAATTTAAGATGTTGCCATCAGGTTTGCACTCAGTACTTTGGTGGAAAATTGAAATGTACACTATTTGTAAAGTCAAAGCATTGCATGCACTGAGAAAAGAACTTTTTTCTCTTGATGAACAGAGGTATGAAACAAATTATAGACAACTCAGAATCATGAGGAAAGATTATTTAAGATGTTTCCATTAGGTTTGCACTCAGTACTTTGGTGTAAAATTGAAATGTATACTATTGGTAAAGTCAAAGCATTGTATGCACTGAGAAAACAACTTTTTTGTCTTTCTGAGCAAAGCCATGGTACAACTGCTAATCAACACAGAATCATGTGGAAAGATTATTTAAGATGTTTCCATTAGGTTTCCAGTCTGTACATTTGTGTAAATGATTACTATTGGCACTGTCAAAGGAGTGTATGCATTGAGAAAAGAACTTTTTTGTCCTGATGAGCAGAGGCATGAAACAAATTATAGACAACTCAGAATCATGAGGAAAGATTATTTAAGATGTTTCCATTAGGTTTGCACTCAGTACTTTGGTGTAAAATTGAAATGTATACTATTGGTAAAGTCAAAGCATTGTATGCACTGAGAAAACAACTTTTTTGTCTTGCTGAGCAAAGGCATAGTACAAGTTCTAATCAACTCAGAATCATGTGGAAAGGGAATTTAAGATGTTGCCATCAGGTTTGCACTCAGTACTTTGGTGGAAAATTGAAATGTATACTATTGGTAACGTCAAAGCATTGTATGCTCTGAGAAAACAACTTTTTTATCTTGCTGGGCAAAGGCATGGTACAAGTTCTAATCAACACAGAATCATGTGGAAAGATTATTTAAGATGTTTCCATTAGGTTTGCACTCAGTACTTTGGTGTAAAATTGAAATGTATACTATTGGTAATACCAAAGCATTGTATGCTCTGAGAAAACAACTTTTTTGTTTTGCTGAGCAAAGGCATGGTACAAGTTCTAATCAACTCAGAATCATGTGGAAAGGTAATTTAAGGTGTTTCCATTAGGTTTGCCGTCAGTACTTTGGTGGAAGTTTAAAATATATACAATTGGTAATGTCAAAGCTTTGTATGCACTGAGGAAGCAACTTTTTTTTCTTGATGAACAGAGGCATGAAACAAATTATAGACAACTCAGAATCATGAGGAAAGATTATTTAAGATGTTTCCATTAGGTTTGCACTCAGTACTTTGGTGTAAAATTGAAATGTATACCATTGGTAAAGTCAAAGCATTGTATGCACTGTGAAAACAACTTTTTTGTCTTACTCAGCAAAGCCATGGTACAACTGCTAATCAACACAGAATCATGTGGAAAGATTATTTAAGATGTTTCCATTAGGTTTCCAGTCTGTACATTTGTGTAAATGATTACTATTGGCACTTTCAAAGGATTGTATGCATTGAGAAAAGAACTTTTTTGTCCTGATGAGCAGAGGCATGAAATGTCTTTTAAGCAACTCAGAATAATGTGGAAAGTTAATTTAAGATATTTCCATTAGGGATCCACTCTGTACTTTTGTGTAAATTAAAATGTATACTATTGGTAATGTCAAAGCATTCTATGCACTGAGAAAACAACTTGTTTGTCTTGCTGAGCAAAGGCATGGTACAAGTTCTAATCAACTCAGAATCATGTGGAAAGGTAATTTAAGGTGCTTCCATTAGGTTTGCCGTCAGTACTTTGGTGGAAGTTTAAAATGTATGCTATTGGTAATGTCAAAGCTTTGTATGCACTGAGGAAGCAACTTTTTTGTCTTGATGAACAGAGGCATGAAACAAATTATAGACAACCCAGAATCATGAGGAAAGATTATTTAAGATGTTTCCATTAGGTTTGCACTCAGTACTTTGGTGGAAAATTGAAATGTATACTATTGGTAATGTCAAAGCATTGTATGCTCAGAGAAAACAACTTTTTTATCTTGCTGGGCAAAGGCATGGTACAAGTTCTAATCAACACAGAATCATGTGGAAAGGTAATTTAAGATGTTTCCATTAGGTTTCCAGTCTGTACATTTGTGTAAATCATTACTATTGACACTGTCAAAGGATAGTATGCATTGAGAAAAGAACTTTTTTGTCCTGATGAGCAGAGGCATGAAATGTCTTTTAAGCAACTCAGAATAATGTGGAAAGGGAATTTAAGATGTTGCCATCAGGTTTGCACTCAGTACTTTGGTGGAAAATTGAAATGTATACTATTGGTAATGTCAAAGCCTTGTATGCTCTGAGAAAACAACTTTTTTATCTTGCTGGGCAAAGGCATGGTAGAAGTTCTAATCAACACAGAATCATGTGGAAAGGTAATTTAAGGTGTTTCCATTAGGTTTGCACTCAGCACTTTGGTGGAAAATTGAAATGTACACTATTGGTGAAGTCAAAGCATTGTATGCACTGAGAAAACAACTTTTTTGTGTTACTGAGCAAAGCCATGGTACAACTGCTAATCAACACAGAATCATGTGGAAAGATTATTTAAGATGTTTCCATTAGGTTTCCAGTCTGTACATTTGTGTAAATGATTACTATTGGCACTGTCAAAGGATTGTATGCATTGAGAAAAGAACTTTTTTGGCTTGATGAGCAGAGGCATGAAACAAATTATAGACAACTGAGAATCATGAGGAAAGATTATTTAAGATGTTTCCATTAGGTTTGCACTCAGTACGTTGGTGTAAGATTGATAAGTATACTTTTGGTAATGTCAAAGCATTGTATGCACTGAGAAAACAACTTTTTTGTCTTGCTGAGCAAAGGCATAGTACAAGTTCTAATCAACTCAGAATCATGTGGAAAGGGAATTTAAGATGTTGCCATCAGGTTTGCACTCAGTACTTTGGTGGAAAATTGAAATGTACACTATTTGTAAAGTCAAAGCATTGCATGCACTGAGAAAAGAACTTTTTTCTCTTGATGAACAGAGGTATGAAACAAATTATAGACAACTCAGAATCATGAGGAAAGATTATTTAAGATGTTTCCATTAGGTTTGCACTCAGTACTTTGGTGTAAAATTGAAATGTATACTATTGGTAAAGTCAAAGCATTGTATGCACTGAGAAAACAACTTTTTTGTCTTTCTGAGCAAAGCCATGGTACAACTGCTAATCAACACAGAATCATGTGGAAAGATTATTTAAGATGTTTCCATTAGGTTTCCAGTCTGTACATTTGTGTAAATGATTACTATTGGCACTGTCAAAGGAGTGTATGCATTGAGAAAAGAACTTTTTTGTCCTGATGAGCAGAGGCATGAAACAAATTATAGACAACTCAGAATCATGAGGAAAGATTATTTAAGATGTTTCCATTAGGTTTGCACTCAGTACTTTGGTGTAAAATTGAAATGTATACTATTGGTAAAGTCAAAGCATTGTATGCACTGAGAAAACAACTTTTTTGTCTTGCTGAGCAAAGGCATAGTACAAGTTCTAATCAACTCAGAATCATGTGGAAAGGGAATTTAAGATGTTGCCATCAGGTTTGCACTCAGTACTTTGGTGGAAAATTGAAATGTATACTATTGGTAACGTCAAAGCATTGTATGCTCTGAGAAAACAACTTTTTTATCTTGCTGGGCAAAGGCATGGTACAAGTTCTAATCAACACAGAATCATGTGGAAAGATTATTTAAGATGTTTCCATTAGGTTTGCACTCAGTACTTTGGTGTAAAATTGAAATGTATACTATTGGTAATACCAAAGCATTGTATGCTCTGAGAAAACAACTTTTTTGTTTTGCTGAGCAAAGGCATGGTACAAGTTCTAATCAACTCAGAATCATGTGGAAAGGTAATTTAAGGTGTTTCCATTAGGTTTGCCGTCAGTACTTTGGTGGAAGTTTAAAATATATACAATTGGTAATGTCAAAGCTTTGTATGCACTGAGGAAGCAACTTTTTTTTCTTGATGAACAGAGGCATGAAACAAATTATAGACAACTCAGAATCATGAGGAAAGATTATTTAAGATGTTTCCATTAGGTTTGCACTCAGTACTTTGGTGTAAAATTGAAATGTATACCATTGGTAAAGTCAAAGCATTGTATGCACTGTGAAAACAACTTTTTTGTCTTACTCAGCAAAGCCATGGTACAACTGCTAATCAACACAGAATCATGTGGAAAGATTATTTAAGATGTTTCCATTAGGTTTCCAGTCTGTACATTTGTGTAAATGATTACTATTGGCACTTTCAAAGGATTGTATGCATTGAGAAAAGAACTTTTTTGTCCTGATGAGCAGAGGCATGAAATGTCTTTTAAGCAACTCAGAATAATGTGGAAAGTTAATTTAAGATATTTCCATTAGGGATCCACTCTGTACTTTTGTGTAAATTAAAATGTATACTATTGGTAATGTCAAAGCATTCTATGCACTGAGAAAACAACTTGTTTGTCTTGCTGAGCAAAGGCATGGTACAAGTTCTAATCAACTCAGAATCATGTGGAAAGGTAATTTAAGGTGCTTCCATTAGGTTTGCCGTCAGTACTTTGGTGGAAGTTTAAAATGTATGCTATTGGTAATGTCAAAGCTTTGTATGCACTGAGGAAGCAACTTTTTTGTCTTGATGAACAGAGGCATGAAACAAATTATAGACAACCCAGAATCATGAGGAAAGATTATTTAAGATGTTTCCATTAGGTTTGCACTCAGTACTTTGGTGGAAAATTGAAATGTATACTATTGGTAATGTCAAAGCATTGTATGCTCAGAGAAAACAACTTTTTTATCTTGCTGGGCAAAGGCATGGTACAAGTTCTAATCAACACAGAATCATGTGGAAAGGTAATTTAAGATGTTTCCATTAGGTTTCCAGTCTGTACATTTGTGTAAATCATTACTATTGACACTGTCAAAGGATAGTATGCATTGAGAAAAGAACTTTTTTGTCCTGATGAGCAGAGGCATGAAATGTCTTTTAAGCAACTCAGAATAATGTGGAAAGGGAATTTAAGATGTTGCCATCAGGTTTGCACTCAGTACTTTGGTGGAAAATTGAAATGTATACTATTGGTAATGTCAAAGCCTTGTATGCTCTGAGAAAACAACTTTTTTATCTTGCTGGGCAAAGGCATGGTAGAAGTTCTAATCAACACAGAATCATGTGGAAAGGTAATTTAAGGTGTTTCCATTAGGTTTGCACTCAGCACTTTGGTGGAAAATTGAAATGTACACTATTGGTGAAGTCAAAGCATTGTATGCACTGAGAAAACAACTTTTTTGTGTTACTGAGCAAAGCCATGGTACAACTGCTAATCAACACAGAATCATGTGGAAAGATTATTTAAGATGTTTCCATTAGGTTTCCAGTCTGTACATTTGTGTAAATGATTACTATTGGCACTGTCAAAGGATTGTATGCATTGAGAAAAGAACTTTTTTGGCTTGATGAGCAGAGGCATGAAACAAATTATAGACAACTGAGAATCATGAGGAAAGATTATTTAAGATGTTTCCATTAGGTTTGCACTCAGTACTTTGGTGTAAAATTGAAATGTATACTATTGGTAAAGTCAAAGCATTGTATGCACTGAGAAAACTACTTTTTTGTCTTACTGAGCAAAGCCATGGTACAACTGCTAATCAACACAGAATCATGTGGAAAGGTAATTTAAGGTGTTTCCATTAGGTTTGCAATCAGCACTTTGGTAGAAAATTGAAATGTATACTATTGGTAATATCAAAGCATTGTATGCTCTGAGAAAACAACTTTTTTATCTTGCTGGGCAAAGGCATGGTACACGTTCTAATCAATACAGAATCATGTGGAAAGGTAATTTAAGCTATTTCCATTAGGTTTGCACTCAGAACTTTGGTGGAAAATTGAAATGTACAGTATTTGTAAAGTCAAAACAGTGTATGCACTGAGAAAAGAACTTTTTTCTCTTTATGAACAGAGGCATGAAACAAATTATAGACAACTCAGAATCATGAGGAAAGATTATTTAAGATGTTTCCATTAGGTTTGCACTCCGTACTTTGGTGTAAGATTGAAATGTATACTATTGGTAATGTCAAAGCATTGTATGCACTGAGAAAACAACTTTTTTGTTTTGCTGAGCAAAGGCATGGTACAAGTTCTAATCAACTCAGAATCATGTGGAAAGGTAATTTAAGGTGTTTCCATTAGGTTTGCACTCAGCACTTTGGTGGAAAATTGAAATGTACACTGTTTGTAATGTCAAAGCTTTGTATGCACTCAGGAAGCAACTTTTTTGTCTTGATGAACAGAGGCATGAAACAAATTATACACAACTCAGAATCATGAGGAAAGATCATTTAAGATGTTTCCATTAGGTTTGCAGTCAGTACTTTGGTGTAAAATTGAAATGTATACTATTGGTAAAGTGAAAGCATTCTACGCACTGAGGAAACAACTTTTTTGTCCTGCTGAGCAAAGGTATGTTACAAGTTCTAATCAACACAGAATCATGTGGAAAGGTAATTTAAGGTGTTTCCATTAGGTTTGCAATCAGCACTTTGGTGGAAAATTGAAATGTACACTGTTTGTAAAGTCAAAACAGTGTATGCACTGAGAAAAGAACTTTTTTGTCTTTATGAACAGATGCATGAAACAAATTATAGACAACTCAGAATCATGAGGAAAGATTATTTAAGATGTTTCCATTAGGTTTGCACTCAGTACGTTGGTGTAAGATTGATAAGTATACTTTTGGTAATGTCAAAGCATTGTATGCACTGAGAAAACAACTTTTTTGTCTTGCTGAGCAAAGGCATAGTACAAGTTCTAATCAACTCAGAATCATGTGGAAAGGGAATTTAAGATGTTGCCATCAGGTTTGCACTCAGTACTTTGGTGGAAAATTGAAATGTACACTATTTGTAAAGTCAAAGCATTGCATGCACTGAGAAAAGAACTTTTTTCTCTTGATGAACAGAGGTATGAAACAAATTATAGACAACTCAGAATCATGAGGAAAGATTATTTAAGATGTTTCCATTAGGTTTGCACTCAGTACTTTGGTGTAAAATTGAAATGTATACTATTGGTAAAGTCAAAGCATTGTATGCACTGAGAAAACAACTTTTTTGTCTTTCTGAGCAAAGCCATGGTACAACTGCTAATCAACACAGAATCATGTGGAAAGATTATTTAAGATGTTTCCATTAGGTTTCCAGTCTGTACATTTGTGTAAATGATTACTATTGGCACTGTCAAAGGAGTGTATGCATTGAGAAAAGAACTTTTTTGTCCTGATGAGCAGAGGCATGAAACAAATTATAGACAACTCAGAATCATGAGGAAAGATTATTTAAGATGTTTCCATTAGGTTTGCACTCAGTACTTTGGTGTAAAATTGAAATGTATACTATTGGTAAAGTCAAAGCATTGTATGCACTGAGAAAACAACTTTTTTGTCTTACTGAGCAAAGCCATGTTACAACTGCTAATCAACACAGAATCATGTGGAAAGACTATTTAAGATGTTTCCATTAGGTTTCCAGTCTGTACATTTGTGTAAATGATTACTATTGGCACTGTCAAAGGATTGTATGCATTGAGAAAAGAACTTTTTTGTCCTGATGAGCAGAGGTATGAAATGTCTTTTAAGAAACTCAGAATAATGTGGAAAGTTAATTTAAGATATTTCCATTAGGGATCCACTCTGTACTTTTGTGTAAATTAAAATGTATACTATTGGTAATGTGAAAGCATTCTATGCACTGAGAAAACAACTTTTTTGTCTTGCTGAGCAAAGGCATAGTACAAGTTCTAATCAACTCAGAATCATGTGGAAAGGGAATTTAAGATGTTGCCATCAGGTTTGCACTCAGCAGTTTGGTGGAAAATTGAAATGTACACTGTTTGTAAAGTCAAAACAGTGTATGCACTGAGAAAAGTACTTTTTTGTCTTTATGAACAGAGGCATGAAACAAATTATAGACAACTCAGAATCATGAGGAAAGATTATTTAAGATGTTTCCATTAGGTTTGCACTCAGTACTTTGGTGTAAGATTGATATGTATTCTATTCGTAATGTCAAAGCACTGTATGCACTGAGAAAACAACTTTTTTGTCTTGCTGAGCAAAGGCATAGTACAAGTTCTAATCAACTCAGAATCACGTGGAAAGGTAATTTAAGATATTGCCATCAGGTTTGCACTCAGTACTTTGGTGGAAAATTGAAATGTATACTATTGGTAATGTCAAAGCATTGTATTCTCTGAGAAAACAACTTTTTTATCTTGCTGAGCAAAGCCATGGTACAACTGCTAATCAACACAGAATGATGTGGAAAGATTATTTAAGCTGTTTCCATTAGGTTTCCACTCTGTACTTTTGTGTAAATGATTACTATTGGCACTGTCAAAGGATTGTATGCATTGAGAAAAGAACTTTTTTGTCCTCATGAGCAGAGGCATGAAATGTCGTTTAAGCAACTGAGAATAATGTGGAAACTTAATTTAAGATGTTTCCATTAGGGATGCACTCTGTACTTTTGTGTAAATTAAAATGTATAGTATTGGTAATATCAAAGCATTCTATGCACTGAGAAAACAACTTTTTTGTTTTGCTGAGCAAAGGCATGGTACAAGTTCTAATCAACTCAGAATCTTGTGGAAAGGTAATTTAAGGTGTTTCCATTAGGTTTGCCGTCAGTACTTTGGTGGAAGTTTAAAATGTATACTATTGGTAATGTCAAAGCTTTGTATGCACTGAGGAAGCAACTTTTTTGTCTTGATGAACAGAGGCATGAAACAAATTATAGACAACTCAGAATCATGAGGAAAGATCATTTAAGATGTTCCCATTAGGTTTGCAGTCAGTACTTTGGTGTAAAATTGAAATGTATACTATTGGTAAAGTCAAAGCATTGTACGCACTGAGGAAATAACTTTTTTGTCCTGATGAGCAAAGGTATGTTACAAGTTCTAATCAACACAGAATCATGTGGAAAGGTAATTTAAGGTGTTTCCATTAGGTTTCCAATCAGCACTTTGGTGTAAGATTGATATGTATACTTTTGGTAATGTCAAAGCATTGTATGCACTGAGAAAACAACTTTTTTGCCTTGCTGAGCAAAGGCATAGTACAAGTTCTAATCAACTCAGAATCACGTGGAAAGGTAATTTAAGATATTGCCATCAGGTTTGCACTCAGCACTTTGGTGGAAAATTGAAATGTATACTATTGGTAATGTAAAAGCCTTGTATGCTCTGAGAAAACTACTTTTTTATCTTGCTGGGCAAAGGCATGGTACAAGTTCTAATCAACACAGAATCATGTGGAAAGGTAATTTAAGGTGTTTCCATTAGGTTTGCACTCAGCACTTTGGTGGAAAATTGAAATGTACACTATTTGTAAAGTCAAAGCATTGCATGCACTGAGAAAATAACTTTTTTCTCTTGATGAACAGAGGCATGAAACAAATTATAGACAACTCAGAATCATGAGGAAAGATTATTTAAGATGTTTCCATTAGGTTTGCACTCAGTACTTTGGTGTAAAATTGAAATGTATACTATTGGTAAAGTCAAAGCATTGTATGCACTGAGAAAACAACTTTTTTGTCTTACTGAGCAAAGCCATGTTACAACTGCTAATCAACACAGAATCATGTGGAAAGATTATTTAAGATGTTTCCATTAGGTTTCCAGTCTGTACATTTGTGTAAATGATTACTATTGGCACTGTCAAAGGATTGTATGCATTGAGAAAAGAACTTTTTTGTCCTGATGAGCAGAGGCATGAAATGTCTTTTAAGCAACTCAGAATAATGTGGAAGTTAATTTAAAATATTTCAATTAGGGATCCACTCTGTACTTTTGTGTAAATTAAAATGTATACTATTGGTAATGTCAAAGCATTCTATGCACTGAGAAAACAACTTTTTTGTCTTGCTGAGCAAAGGCATGGTACAAGTTCTAATCAACTCAGAATCATGTGGAAAGGTAAATTAAGGTGTTTCCATTAGGTTTGGAGTCAGTACTTTGGTGGAAGTTTAAAATGTATACTATTGGTAATGTCAAAGCTTTGTATGCACTGAGGAAACAACTTTTTTGTCCTGCTGAGCAAAGGTATGTTTCAAGTTCTAATCAACACAGAATCATGTGGAAAGGTAACTTAAGGTGTTTCCATTAGGTTTGCAATCAGCACTTTGGTGGAAAATTAAAATGTATACCATTGGTAAAGTCAAAGCATTGTACGCTCTGAGAAAACTTTTTTATCTTGCTGGACAAAGGCATGGTACAAGTTCTAATCAACACAGAATCATGTGGAAAGGTAATTTAAGGTGTTTCCATTAGGTTTGCACTCAGCACTTTGGTGGAAAATTGAAATGTACACTGTTTGTAATGTCAAAACAGTGAGAATTGATAATATCAAAGCATTCTATGCACTGAGAAAACAACTTTTTTGTTTTGATGAGCAAAGGCATGGTACAAGTTCTAATCAACTCAGAATCATGTGGAAAGGTAATTTAAGGTGTTTCCATTAGGTTTGCCGTCAGTACTTTGGTGGAAGTTTAAAATGTATACTATTGGTAATGTCAAAGCTTTGTATGCACTGAGGAAGCAACTTTTTTGTCTTGATGAACAGAGGCATGAAACAAATTATACACAACTCAGAATCATGAGGAAAGATCATTTAAGATGTTTCCATTAGGTTTGCAGTCAGTACTTTGGTGTAAAATTGAAATGTATACTATTGGTAAAGTGAAAGCATTGTACGCACTGAGGAAACAACTTTTTTGTCCTGCTGAGCAAAGGTATGTTACAAGTTCTAATCAACACAGAATCATGTGGAAAGGTAATTTAAGGTGTTTCCATTAGGTTTGCAATCAGCACTTTGGTGGAAAATTGAAATGTACACTGTTTGTAAAGTCAAAACAGTGTATGCACTGAGAAAAGAACTTTTTTGTCTTTATGAACAGATGCATGAAACAAATCATAGACAACTCAGAATCATGAGGAAAGATTATTTAAGATGTTTCCATTAGGTTTGCACTCAGTACGTTGGTGTAAGATTGATAAGTATACTTTTGGTAATGTCAAAGCATTGTATGCGCTGAGAAAACAACTTTTTTGTCTTGCTGAGCAAAGGCATAGTACAAGTTCTAATCAACTCAGAATCATGTGGAAAGGGAATTTAAGATGTTGCCATCAGGTTTGCACTCAGTACTTTGGTGGAAAATTGAAATGTATACTATTGGTAATGTCAAAGCATTCTATGCACTGAGAAAACAACTTTTTTGTCTTGCTGAGCAAAGGCATGGTACAAGTTCTAATCAACTCAGAATCATGTGGAAAGGTAAATTAATGTGTTTCCATTAGGTTTGGAGTCAGTACTTTGGTGGAAGTTTAAAATGTATACTATTGGTAATGTCAAAGCTTTGCATGCACTGAGGATACTACTTTTTTGTCTTGCTGAACAAAGGTATGGTACAAGTTCTAATCAACACAGAATCATGTGGAAAGGTAATTTAAGGTGTTTCCATTAGGTTTGCAATCAGCACTTTGGTGGAAAATTGAAATGTATACTATTGGTAATACCAAAGCATTGTATGCTCTGAGAAAACAACTTTATTATCTTGCTGGGCAAAGGCATGGTACAAGTTCTAATCAACACAGAATCATGTGGAAAGGTAATTTAAGGTGTTTCCATTAGGTTTGCACTCAGCAGTTTGGTGGAAAATTGAAATGTACACTGTTTGTAAAGTCAAAACAGTGTATGCACTGAGAAAAGTACTTTTTTGTCTTTATGAACAGAGGCATGAAACAAATTATAGACAACTCAGAATCATGAGGAAAGATTATTTAAGATGTTTCCATTAGGTTTCCAGTCTGTACATTTGTGTAAATGATTACTATTGGCACTTTCAAAGGATTGTATGCATTGAGAAAAGAACTTTTTTGTCCTGATGAGCAGAGGCATGAAATGTCTTTTAAGCAACTCAGAATAATGTGGAAGTTAATTTAAGATATTTCCATTAGGGATCCACTCTGTACTTTTGTGTAAATTAAAATGTATACTATTGGTAATGTCAAAGCATTCTATGCACTGAGAAAACAACTTTTTTGTCTTGCTGAGCAAAGGCATGGTACAAGTTCTAATCAACTCAGAATCATGTGGAAAGGTAAATTAAGGTGTTTCCATTAGGTTTGGAGTCAGTACTTTGGTGGAAGTTTAAAATGTATACTATTGGTAATGTCAAAGCTTTGTATGCACTGAGGAAACAACTTTTTTGTCCTGCTGAGCAAAGGTATGTTACAAGTTCTAATCAACACAGAATCATGTGGAAAGGTAATTTAAGGTGTTTCCATTAGGTTTGCAATCAGCACTTTGGTGGAAAATTAAAATGTATACCTTTGGTAAAGTCAAAGTATTGTATCCTCTGAGAAAACAACTTTTTTATCTCGCTGGACAAAGGCATGGCACAAGTTCTAATCAACACAGAATCATGTGGAAAGGTAATTTAAGGTGTTTCCATTAGGTTTGCACTCAGCACTTTGGTGGAAAATTGAAATGTACACTGTTTGTAAAGTCAAAACAGTGTATGCACTGAGAAAAGAACTTTTTTGTCTTTATGAACAGAGGCATGAAACAAAATATAGACAACTCAGAATCATGAGGAAAGATTATTTAAGATGTTTCCATTAGGTTTGCACTCAGTACTTTGGTGTAAAATTGAAATGTATACCATTGGTAAAGTCAAAGCATTGTATGCACTGTGAAAACAACTTTTTTGTCTTACTCAGCAAAGCCATGGTACAACTGCTAATCAACACAGAATCATGTGGAAAGATTATTTAAGATGTTTCCATTAGGTTTCCAGTCTGTACATTTGTGCAAATGATTACTATTGGCACTTTCAAAGGATTGTATGCATTGAGAAAAGAACTTTTTTTCCTGATGAGCAGAGGCATGAAATGTCTTTTAAGCAACTCAGAATAATGTGGAAAGTTAATTTAAGATATTTCCATTAGGGATCCACTCTGTACTTTTGTGTAAATTAAAATGTATACTATTGGTAATGTCAAAGCATTCTATGCACTGAGAAAACAACTTTTTTGTCTTGCTGAGCAAAGGCATGGTACAAGTTCTAATCAACTCAGAATCATGTGGAAAGGTAATTTAAGGTGTTTCCATTAGGTTTGCCGTCAGTACTTTGGTGGAAGTTTAAAATGTATGCTATTGGTAATGTCAAAGCTTTGTATGCACTGAGGAAGCAACTTTTTTGTCTTGATGAACAGAGGCATGAAACAAATTATAGACAACTCAGAATCATGAGGAAAGATTATTTAAGATGTTTCCATTAGGTTTGCACTCAGTACTTTGGTGGAAAATTGAAATGTATACTATTGGTAATGTCAAAGCATTGTATGCTCAGAGAAAACAACTTTTTTATCTTGCTGGGCAAAGGCATGGTACAAGTTCTAATCAACACAGAATCATGTGGAAAGGTAATTTAAGATGTTTCCATTAGGTTTCCAGTCTGTACATTTGTGTAAATCATTACTATTGGCACTGTCAAAGGATTGTATGCATTGAGAAAAGAACTTTTTTGTCCTGATGAGCAGAGGCATGAAATGTCTTTTAAGCAACTCAGAATAATGTGGAAAGGGAATTTAAGATGTTGCCATCAGGTTTGCACTCAGTACTTTGGTGGAAAATTGAAATGTATACTATTGGTAATGTCAAAGCATTGTATGCTCTGAGAAAACAACTTTTTTATCTTGCTGGGCAAAGGGATGGTAGAAGTTCTAATCAACACAGAATCATGTGGAAAGCTAATTTAAGGTGTTTCCATTAGGTTTGCACTCAGCACTTTGGTGGAAAATTGAAATGTACACTATTGGTGAAGTCAAAGCATTGTATGCACTGAGAAAACAACTTTTTTGTGTTAGTGAGCAAAGCCATGGTACAACTGCTAATCAACACAGAATCATGTGGAAAGATTATTTAAGATGTTTCCATTAGGTTTCCAGTCTGTACATTTGTGTAAATGATTACTATTGGCACTGTCAAAGGATTGTATGCATTGAGAAAAGAACTTTTTTGTCTTGATGAGCAGAGGCATGAAACAAATTATAGACAACTCAGAATCATGAGGAAAGATTATTTAAGATGGTTCCATTAGGTTTGCACTCAGTACTTTGGTGTAAAATTGAAATGTATACTATTGGTAAAGTCAAAGCATTGTATGCACTGAGAAAACTACTTTTTTGTCTTACTGAGCAAAGCCATGGTACAACTGCTAATCAACACAGAATCATGTGGAAAGGTAATTTAAGGTGTTTCCATTAGGTTTGCAATCAGCACTTTGGTGGAAAATTGAAATGTATACTATTGGTAATATCAAAGCATTGTATGCTCTGAGAAAACAACTTTTTTATCTTGCTGGGCAAAGGCTTGGTACACGTTCTAATCAACACAGAATCATGTGGAAAGATTATTTAAGCAGTTTCATTAGGTTTCCACTCTGTACTTTTGTGTTAATGATTACTATTGGCACTGTCAAAGGATTGTATGCATTGAGAAAAGAACTTTTTTGTCCTGATGAGCAGAGGCATGAAATGTCTTTTAAGCAACTCAGAATAATGTGGAAAGTTAATTTAAGATGTTTCCATTAGGGATCCACTCTGTACTTTTGTGTAAATTAAAATGTATACTATTGGTAATGTCAAAGCATTCTATGCACTGAGAAAACAACTTTTTTGTCTTGCTGGACAAAGGCATGGTACAAGTTCTAATCAACACAGAATCATGTGGAAAGGTAATTTAAGTGTTTCCGTTAGGTTTGCACTCAGCACTTTGGTGGAAAATTGAAATGTACACTGTTTGTAAAGTCAAAACAGTGTATGCACTGAGAAAAGAACTTTTTTGTCTTTATGAACAGAGGCATGAAACAAATTATAGACAACTCAGAATCATGAGGAAAGATTATTTAAGGTGTTTCCATTAGGTTTGCACTCAGTACTTTGGTGTAAGATTGATATGTATACTTTTGGTAATGTCAAAGCATTGTATGCACTGAGAAAACAACTTTTTTGTCTTGCTGAGCAAAGGCATAGTACAAGTTCTAATCAACTCAGAATCATGTGGAAAGGGAATTTAAGATGTTGCCATCAGGTTTGCACTCAGTACTTTGGTGGAAAATTGAAATGTATACTATTGGTAATGTCAAAGCATTGTATGCTCTGAGAAAACAACTTTTTTATCTTGCTGGGCAAAGGCATGGTACAGGTTCTAATCAACACAGAATCATGTGGAAAGATTATTTAAGATGTTTCCATTAGGTTTGCACTCAGTACTTTGGTGTAAAATTGAAATGTATGCTATTGGTAATGTCAAAGCATTGTATGCACTCAGAAAACAACTTTTTTGTCTTGCTGAACAAAGGTATGGTACAAGTTCTAATCAACACAGAATCATGTGGAAAGGTAATTTAAGGTGTTTCCATTAGGTTTGCAATCAGCACTTTGGTGGAAAATTGAAATGTATACTATTGGTAATACCAAAGCATTGTATGCTCTGAGAAAACAACTTTTTTGTTTTGCTGAGCAAAGGCATGGTACAAGTTCTAATCAACTCAGAATCATGTGGAAAGGTAATTTAAGGTGTTTCCATTAGGTTTGCCCTCAGTACTTTGGTGGAAGTTTAAAATGTATACAATTGGTAATGTCAAAGCTTTGTATGCACTGAGGAAGCAACTTTTTTGTCTTGATGAACAGAGGCATGAAACAAATTATAGACAACTCAGAATCATGAGGAAAGATCATTTAAGATGTTTCCATTAGGTTTGCAGTCAGTACTTTGGTGTAAAATTGAAATGTATACTATTGGTAAAGTCAAAGCATTGTACGCACTGAGGAAACAACTTTTTTGTCCTGCTGAGCAAAGGTATGTTACAAGTTCTAATCAACACAGAATCATGTGGAAAGGTAATTTAAGCTGTTTCCATTAGGTTTGCAATCAGCACTTTGGTGGAAAATTAAAATGTATACCATTGGTAAAGTCAAAGCATTGTATGCTCTGAGAAAACAACTTTTTTATCTCGCTGGACAAAGGCATGGCAGAAGTTCTAATCAACACAGAATCATGTGGAAAGGTAATTTAAGGTGTTTCCATTAGGTTTGCACTCAGCACTTTGGTGGAAAATTGAAATGTACACTGTTTGTAAAGTCAAAACAGTGTATGCACTGAGAAAAGATCTTTTTTGTCTTTATGAACAGAGGCATGAAACAAATTATAGACAACTCAGAATCATGAGGAAAGATTATTTAAGATGTTTCCATTAGGTTTGCACTCAGTACTTTGGTGTAAGATTGTTATGTATTCTATGGTAATGTCAAAGCATTGTATGCACTGAGAAAACAACTTTTTTGTCTTGCTGAGCAAAGGCATAGTACAAGTTTTAATCAACTCAGAATCACGTGGAAAGGTAATTTAAGATATTGCCATCAGGTTTGCACTCAGTACTTTGGTGGAAAATTGAAATGTATACTATTGGTAATGTCAAAGCCTTGTATGCTCTGAGAAAACAACTTTTTTATCTTGCTGGGCAAAGGCATGGTACAAGTTCTAATCAACACAGAATCATGTGGAAAGGTAATTTAAGGTGTTTCCATTAGGTTTGCACTCAGCACTTTGGTGGAAAATTGAAATGTACACTATTTGTAAAGTCAAAGCATTGCATGCACTGAGAAAAGAACTTTTTTCTCTTGATGAACAGAGGCATGAAACAAATTATAGACAACTCAGAATCATGAGGAAAGATTATTTAAGATGTTTCCATTAGGTTTGCACTCAGTACTTTGGTGTAAGATTGATATGTATACTTTTGGTAATGTCAAAGCATTGTATGCACTGAGAAAACAACTTTTTTGTCTTGCTGAGCAAAGGCATAGTACAAGTTCTAATCAACTCAGAATCATGTGGAAGGGAATTTAAGATGTTGCCATCAGGTTTGCACTCAGTACTTTGGTGAAAATTGAAATGTATACTATTGGTAATGTCAAAGCATTGTATGCTCTGAGAAAACAACTTTTTTATCTTGCTGGGCAAAGGCATGGTACAAGTTCTAATCAACACAGAATCATGTGGAAAGATTATTTAAGATGTTTCCATTAGGTTTGCACTCAGTACTTTGGTGTAAAATTGAAATGTATGCTATTGGTAAAGTCAAAGCATTGTATGCACTGAGAAAACAACTTTTTTGTCTTGCTGAACAAAGGTATGGTACAAGTTCTAATCAACACAGAATCATGTGGAAAGGTAATTTAAGGTGTTTCCATTAGGTTTGCAATCAGCACTTTGGTGGAAAATTGAAATGTATACTATTGGTAATACCAAAGCATTGTATGCTCTGAGAAAACAACTTTTTTGTTTTGCTGAGCAAAGGCATGGTACAAGTTCTAATCAACTCAGAATCATGTGGAAAGGTAATTTAAGGTGTTTCCATTAGGTTTGCCGTCAGTACTTTGGTGGAAGTTTAAAATGTATACAATTGGTAATGTCAAAGCTTTGTATGCACTGAGGAAGCAACTTTTTTGTCTTGATGAACAGAGGCATGAAACAAATTATAGACAACTCAGAATCATGAGGAAAGATCATTTAAGATGTTTCCATTAGGTTTGCAGTCAGTACTTTATTGTAAAATTGAAATGTATACTATTGGTAAAGTCAAAGCATTGTACGCACTGAGGAAACAACTTTTTTGTCTTGCTGAGCAAAGGTATGTTACAAGTTCTAATCAACACAGAATCATGTGGAAAGGTAATTTAAGGTGTTTCCATTAGGTTTGCAATCAGCACTTTGGAGGAAAATTAAAATGTATACCATTGGTAAAGTCAAAGCATTGTATGCTCTGAGAAAACAACTTTTTTGTCTTACTGAGCAAAGCCATGGTACAACTGCTAATCAACACAGAATCATGTGGAAAGATTATTTAAGATGTTTCCATAAGGTTTCCAGTCTGTACATTTGTGTAAATGATTACTATTGGCACTGTGAAAGGATTGTATGCATTGAGAAAAGAACTTTTTTGTCCTGATGAGCAGAGGCATGAAATGTCTTTTAAGCAACTCAGAATAATGTGGAAAGTTAATTTAAGATATTTCCATTAGGGATCCACTCTGTACTTTTGTGTAAATTAAAATGTATACTATTGGTAATGTCAAAGCATTCTATGCACTGAGAAAACAACTATTTTGTCTTGCTGAGCAAAGGCATGGTACAAGTTCTAATCACTCAGAATCATGTGGAAAGGTAAATTAAGGTGTTTCCATTAGGTTTGGAGTCAGTACTTTGGTGGAAGTTTAAAATGTATAGTATTGGTAATGTCAAAGCTTTGTATGCACTGAGGAAACAACTTTTTTGTCTTGCTGAACAAAGGTATGGTACAAGTTATAATCAACACAGAATCATGTGGAAAGGTAATTTAAGGTGTTTCCATTAGGTTTGCAATCAGCACTTGGTGGAAAATTAAAATGAATACCATTGGTAAAGTCAAAGCTTTGTATGCACTGAGAAAACAACTTTTTTGTCTTACTGAGCAAAGCCATGGTACAACTGCTAATCAACACAGAATCATGTGGAAAGATTATTTAAGCTGTTTCCATTAGGTTTCCACTCCGTACTTTTGTGTAAATGATTACTATTGGCACTGTCAAAGGATTGTATGCATTGAGAAAAGAACTTTTTTGTCCTGATGAGCAGAGGCATGAAATGTCTTTTAAGCAACTCAGAATAATGTGGAAAGTTAATTTAAGATGTTTCCATTAGGGATCCACTCTGTACTTTTGTGTAAATTAAAATGTATACTATTGGTAATGTCAAAGCATTCTATGCAAAGAGAAAACAACTTTTTTGTCTTGCTGGACAAAGGCATGGTACAAGTTCTAATCAACACAGAATCATGTGGAAAGGTAATTAAGGTGTTTCCATTAGGTTTGCACTCAGCACTTTGGTGGAAAATTGAAATGTACACTGTTTGTAAAGTCAAAACAGTGTATGCACTGAGAAAAGAACTTTTTTGTCTTTATGAACAGAGGCATGAAACAAATTATAGACAACTCAGAATCATGAGGAAAGATTAATTAAGATGTTTCCATTAGGTTTGCACTCAGTACTTTGGTGTAAGATTGATATGTATACTTTTGGTAATGTCAAAGCATTGTATGCACTGAGAAAACAACTTTTTTGTCTTGCTGAGCAAAGGCATAGTACAAGTTCTAATCAACTCAGAATCATGTGGAAAGGGAATTTAAGATGTTGCCATCAGGTTTGCACTCAATACTTTGGTGGAAAATTGAAATGTATACTATTGGTAACGTCAAAGCATTGTATGCTCTGAGAAAACAACTTTTTTATCTTGCTGGGCAAAGGCATGGTACAAGTTCTAATCAACACAGAATCATGTGGAAAGATTATTTAAGATGTTTCCATTAGGTTTGCACTCAGTACTTTGGTGTAAAATTGAAATGTATACTATTGGTAATACCAAAGCATTGTATGCTCTGAGAAAACAACTTTTTTGTTTTGCTGAGCAAAGGCATGGTACAAGTTCTCATCAA